>NW_028128744.1:0-15430 GCF_965231255.1 Vanellus vanellus | reverse complement strand
GACAACAGGTCTGTATTCCTTAATTGCCAGAGATCTTATAAAAATCAAAAACAACAGGGAAAATACAATTTAAAAGTAGAAGATATTGTGCAACGTAGTCTTTGAAAAACACTTCAGGGTGGCTGCTTACCAGAATTTGGTGTCTTCCTGCTAAGAATTATAATTTTTGGCATCTATTGCATTAACTGTGTTTCTAATGCCACAGTAAAGAATGGAGCTTTCTAATTTGATGCTCTCTAGAACAATGGAGTGTTCATCTTAGTCTTAAATATGCATTATATTCCAACGTTCCATGAAAGTCTACAGGCATCTCTTCAGGTTAACTTATTATTATGTTGTTATTTATTTCGATATTTTCACTAGATCCCATTGTGGAAATTGATACTCTCTAAGATTTTAATGATGGACTTTATTATCATACTTAGATTTATGCAATATTATCTTCGTTGAAAGGTCTGGAAATGCTTAAAGTATGTGAAGTTATGGTTATGCATAAGTATTTGTAAATTTATGATATTTTGGAGTCAAAATATATCGGATTAGTTGCATATTGCTTTGATTCCTTAGCAGAGATTCTGATTTAAAGATAATAAGCTCCTGTTGATTGCCCTGAGCTGTGGCTGAGGTAAAGGAACTAATAAACTTTTGCCAGTAAAAATCACCTTTATGAACAAGCACAGAGAAACATGTTAAGTCCTATTTAGGGTAGTAAAGAATGTCTGTGAACAGTTTTAGGCTATGTTTCCATTCTTCTGGCAGAAGATCTGACTAAGATGGTGTTAGTCCATCCATCCCAGCTGTTCATTCTCATCTCCAAAGATGGACACTTCTGTCCATAGAGAAGGTTGCGTGGGGAGAGGAAAATATGAACCCTTTAGATTTGATCTGCCATTTACACAGTGGAGCTTCAGAACACATCTGAATTTTTCTAGACAGATACAATTTTAGGTATGATTGATCAACCTTCTGAGATTTATTCTTTTTATGGAAACATTAGAACATCTTTTCTGATTTTGTATACATTACAAGCAGAGGTATTTGACTAGCATACGTCTCTTGGCAATATATTTCAATCTTAATCAATCTAACTACTGAAAATCTCTGCCTAATTCTAATTTGAATTTGCTTGACTTAAAATGTTCTATCATTGATTTTTGTTTTACCATCCTTTCCGAGATTAAACTGTCTTTTAGGATTTATCTTCTTCCCATGAAGATTCATTTGCAATGAAATCAACCCACCTTGAGTCTTCCTTTCAGTAAGCTAATCAGAACCATGGGTTTTGCAGAGCAGATGTCTCTGTTTGAATGCCTTGTTCTCATTGTTATTTGTTATTTCAGTAATCTTTGTGGAAAACTTTATCATTAGTAACTGTATACTTAGAATCACTGGCAAAGTTGTTCTACAGAACCAGGTGTGACACTGATCCTGGCAGAACTCTACCAGCAAGCTCTCTCTTTCATGATGGTTTGCCATAGACAGCTACTTTTTCAAATGTCAACCAATTATGAATTAACTTACTGTGTGCCTTCTTGACATAATTCAACGCTGTATTTCTTTTACCCCAGGACGTAAAAAATCCTGGCATAACTCTAAGCACATTATGCCTAGATAGGTTCTTTGTCAACCAAACTTGTAATCTCATCAAAGAATGAATTCAGGCTTTTGTGACAAGACCTATTTTCCATTAGATCATGTTGGCTGGCATTAAATATATTCTGATCCTTCGATTCTTTATTAATTGAATTCCATACAGCCCTTTCCATTATTCTGCTCTCACTGGTACTGGAGAACAGACTAGTAGTCACCTGCGCTATCCTGCTTGCTGTCTTTGACAAAATACTGACTGCTTTTCATACTTCTTATGAGAAACATTCTGATATTTCTTCACTGAGACTCTTGCCAATTTTCTCTTCAATTTCAAGCTACTTAAACTCAGTTTCTCTCTCCTAAGCACTTGGTTGAAATCTGTTCAGCAATGCAAAGCAAAATGTAGTATAAACACGTTATATCTGACATTGCATAAAAGCCACAAGAAATTGCAAACGCTGCTTGACTTGCAAGGCAAAACACAAGGTGGCAAGGTTGACCCATAATGTCAGCAAACACTAGGAAGACTCTTGGCAACACAGGCCAATTTTTTTTTACTTTATAATGAAATCCCCAAAGAGGTCAATTTTGTGCTGTCTGGCTTCATTGCAAATGCTTCACACAACTCTATTGCTAATTGTCTACATGTCATTTCCATACTGCAAAGGATTTTCCAGGTTATGGACAGTGACCTCCATCAAATCTCCAATCCTAAAAGTAGGAAATCCATTTAGGTCTGGCCTACATGAAGAAATTGGCTATCACGGTGACTTTATTCCAGAACAATTATTCTGTTCACAATGCAGAGCCAAATAAAAATTATTTTTAGTCCAGAAGACAGTAGTGTCCAAAAGCAGTAAGAGTGGGGCTTCCCTGCAACGGCAGAGGCACCATGAGCCTGGGAGGCTGAGGAGGCCATCTGGGTAGGGTGTTCACTGACTTGAGCCCCATCTCACAGCCTTCGAACAAGGTGAGCAGAACAGGGCTAGCACAGTAACTCATGTCAGCTGAGAGCCCAGTGATGTCCAGGCAGACCTGTAGCAGCAGGATTGCTCCAAGATCGAGCCAGGAAGTCAAGTGAGCAAGACCAGGTGAAAATCAGCAAGGTACAGAGGTAGGCACAGCACACCTCTACTATTCCTCAGGCAAGGACCAAGGTGGGGGCTGTGCAGCTCCTGAGCCAAGGTGGAGTGACTCCAGGCAAAGCTCCCCATAGCCCTTTCTCACACTTAGATTTTTTCCAAAGTTACACGGCTGCATGGTATCAGAGCTGACCATGCCAGAGGGGATGAGGACACAGGGCCTTCTGGTGGGCTCAGCACTCTGGCAAATACTTGTCCGCCAGGCTATGCTATAACAGCCGTTGTGGAATATCTTGTTCTGTGACAGACAGTTTCAATATCAAGGCAAAGTCTTACTTATTAGCTAGCTGACATTCTTGTAATGCTTTACTTCTGCCACTCTTTCAATGAAGATGTCTCAGTGGAGAAGACGACTCTTTAGGTCAGTGCCCATAGTTGTCTAATGCAAGAAGAATTTATTGTGCTACGTCTAACTCTTGCTTGTGTAATGTGTGGCTGTGTCATTGGATTTCAGCCAGAGCAAGAAACTCTGTACCAGGGTCCTGAGCATCTCCCCTAATAGTTTGTTGTAACATATGTTACGCAGGGAAGTTTTGATTGGGATTGTGAAATCTCACTAAATTTTCTAAATCTGTTTTCTTAAGCGTTCCAAGAAGGTCTGCTTTCATGTGGAACAGAAAAAGAATACTTAGCATGGTTCCACCAACAGGTTAAAAATCCTTCTGTCTTTCTCACTGGAAGAAGATTACAATTTCTAGAAGTTAATTCTCTACTGAAAAAAAAAAAAAAAGATTTAAATATAATTTTGTAGCATAAAAGGATTTGTTAGAGACATATCTGGGACTTGTTCAAGCTATTGTGAGTGATCCAGTCGTCAGAACTTAGCAAGTTACCACTCGTCATTTGAGCTACAATGATGGCTCATCCGCATGCTTCTTGCCCTTGCAAAAACAAAGTGAAAACAAAGAGGAATTTTATGCTAATAGATTTTATTTCACAAATGCAGCAGGCACAAGGCAAGCAGCTCACATAGACTCATGTACTGTGGATGTCTGATGAGCAATAATTTGCCAACTCGTGGTAACTGAATTAATTGTAAGAACATATGCTATTATGTACATTTGATTTTATCAGTATATTGCAGCATTATACTAATTTCAAACTCAGTAAAGGAGACTTTGAGGCAATCTAACTATTCAAAAGCTTCTGAACATGAGGGTTCAAAAGTGCTTTGACGTATTGCTCCTTCCAGATTCACATTTTACTGTGGTTAAAGTTCTCATAAGCAGGTGGTTCACTAACCATAAGTGATACGTAGTAAAGCTTAGTGATCCCAAACTCAAGCGACTACTTGAAGTAGTGTTCTCTTGTGTCAACAGTAAACATTTTTAAGCAGCAAATTAGTTGTAACTCCATCAACTTTGGATTATCTGATTTGCTGGCAGTGACTTTCTAAATGCTTTTAGTAAGTTAATACAAAAACACCTACTAAAGTCCTTCAAAAGGGCCTATTTGCCTTTCCTGAGGTCCTGTGTTTTTGCTTAAATGGACTAGGTATAGGCTTGTTTGTTTACTTAGATATGTGCCAAAACCTTGAAATTTGAGTCTATCAAGGTGAGAGCTTCTAAACACCAAAGAATCAACATTGCAGCAGGCTGCTTTCATGGTTCACGTATCTCTACACAAGAGAAGCAGGACACTTTAACAGCAGGCTGTTCATTGAAGACCAAAAATATTTTCCAGAAAACAAATATTTTACAGATGTTTGTACTGGGATGCTGAAGAGTCAGTATCTTTGCCTCCTTATTCCATTGAGAATTCAGGTTCAGTCTGTCATGTTTAAAAACTGTAATACATTTTGTCATTGCTAAACAGTACCCACTTGCATCTGCCTTTCTTCCCTTTTTTTTCCTACTTGGAAAATCTAGAGGTACTATAATACAATAATAATGTCCCTAATGATATTGTCCCTGGCTGTAATAGTTAAGTGGTGAGCTAACCACTTTAAAACAACTGTGTTGTATCACTGACACTGTCAAATCTGATTCTAAAAGCTTAAATATACATGGCTGTTTCTTGTTGCATGTGTTTATATGTATGCATATGTATATGTATACATATATATACATACAAACATATATGAGTCAACATATATTTACTGAGATACCATACTGTACTCATTTATCTAAATATACATTGCATGGGCACACAAAGTGAAAGACATGTGTGTTGAACAGATATGTTCCTTCTACACACACACAACTTTGTTAATACTGAGATAATATGAGTTCATACCTCATCAGCAATGCAAACTCACAAGTAAGTAATCACTTAAAATATTCAACACCTTGTCAGTTCTCTGCTTATCCTTTTTTTTTCTTTTCCCTTCCACTGCCAATAGCTCACACACCTATATTAGGCTTGACCGCACCTCAAAGCTTTTGCCTTCACAACTGTGGAAGACAGAAGGATTATTCTTATTATTTTAATATTTCTTATTTTTATTTTATTTTATAAGCCATAGGCAATTTTAATCTTTCAAAGATCTGTGCCTCTTTTCCAGGGTTGAGGAGAGTAGGAGCTAAATGGTGTGTAGGAGCTAAATGGTTTGACTTTGCTTGATGTGATTCTTCCACCAGGAGGAGTCTATTAACAACACCGTCTTCAATTGTACAACTAGGTATAAAACTCCGTAGGCACAGTTACACCAGTAAAAACTGTAACAAAGGTGTGATTGTGACTGTAAAAGCCACATCGCACTAGTTTTCTTGTTCGGGGGTTGTTTTTGTTTACTTTTTTTTAAAAAACTGTATAAGAACTTATAGCTGCGTAAATATGTCTATGTCAAAGGCGTAAAGCAAAAAGTAGTGTTAGTAAAACATTAAGACGTCGTACAGCTGTCTAATACATTGATCACATAATACCAATCACAGTATCAGAATCTCTGGCTGTTTTCTTTGAGAGGGGAACACCATATTTACATGAATATGGATTTTACATTTGTTTGAGACTTCCTGGAGTCTGACACAGCCTTGAAAGTGTACTTGTATCAGAAGACCTTGGGTCCTTTAGGAAAGAAAATAACATAGCTTCTCCCTCCTCCTCAGTAACTAGCATATAGCACAAATTCAGCTAATTAAACATAGAGCACTGATGCGTAAGCTTTGACGAATCTCATTTCTACGATTTCCTCATGAAAGAAGAATGCTATTTTTAAATCCCTGACATAGATCATATATTCACTTTTTTTTTTTCTTCTATATCACATCAATACACTGATTTAGAGCAGTGTGCTCTACTTCAAACAGTAATTTGTTTGCAGCAACTCAATCCCATATTATCATCAAGTCCCATGATTTCTGATCATTATGCATATGCAGTGATTAATTGTGCCTGTTGGGAGGAAGGCATAACATAAGTTAATATCCGTGGAAAAGAAGGTTGATGGGGCTAAGTGACGCAGCCGGGGTGTGCAGTAGGGTCCAGGATAAGCAGACAGACCTGCTTATTTCCTTGCTGTTTACATCTTGCTCTGGTGAACAGAAACTCTGAGTTAGCTGAGTTTTCTTATAAGTACTGTATTAGGTGACCCACACATATACAAGCTAATGGAAAGCAGACCAGACCTGCTGAATTCAAGGAAGACGAAGCAGTTACATCAGCCAACAGTTTTTAAGTACAAAGCATTAAATACACACAGACTTTGTACGTTACTCAAAACTCCAGTGAAATATCCACCTGGGAGTCTGTAGTATACCACACTGAGGGACTAAAGATCTTAAACAGGGATGTAAAACTTTTTTTTTTATTATTATTATTATTTATATAAGCAAAACATTTCCTAAGCAAGTGACTTCTTGAGTTAATACTTTACCATAAATATTCTGTCTCTGAAATCTTCCTTTTCCTCCTTGCATCAGCTCCCTCTCCCTGCCCCCCTCCCGAACCCGAGTCAGCAGCTCAGGCTACAGCACATATCCAGCTGAACTTCTGCACTTCCTTTTAATAAGGACAGATATGCAGGGAACCAGAAACTCGGTAATCAGTTTACCCAGCTAGAGACAGGCACTCTTCTTGTCTGAGAAAAGCATGTTATTTGCTGAGGTAGATATGGTATGTCACCACTACGAGCATTATTTTAGACACAATCTTTTTTACTTCCCTGGTGTTTCCGTTTCTCATAAATTTCACATAGCAAAATCTTACATTTACAGTGGTGAGCGTTGCACCCTGCCTTGGAATACTTCTTACACACTGTGCTTATTAATATTTTTTCATTATGTAGCCTGACTTTAGAGTAAAGATCACCAATGGTGAGTCACCTTGACTTGGAAGCAGCATTTTAAACAATTTTCCGAGCCCAACAATGGGATCAGCGGGCTAAACGCACAAATATTTCACCACTTCCAGTAAGGATTTCATAATGGCCTCCTCTATAAGTGATTAAGTCAATTTGAATTCATTAGCTGTATTTACACTGTCTGTTTCCTTAATATTGAAAGAAAAATGCGTGGCGTAGCAGTCTATCTTTATGCCGAGAGTCAAGCCTCAGGCATTCCTTAGAGACTTTTTCTGGTATCTTGAGAAGACAGCACAGAAGGGTGTATCCGTGGCAGCAATTTGAAATTTGCACCCTCTGGCAGATCTCTTTCCATCCACCCACACTGGAATCATCATTTCCCAAAGTAGACATGCCATCGCACAAAGTACGATAAAGACACAGCGGCGAGACCAACAGCGGGGGTGGGTGGCGGGGGAAGACGAGAGAGAGAAAAACCCCACACAACGTCCTCTGCCATTCACCATCAGAAATGTCGTCTGGGAAATTAATTGCTCAAATGCCACAAATGTTCACTGCTTGGTATTTAGGTGGGGCCCGAGCTATTTCTTATAAAAAGAACAGCAGCATAGTCTGCTCTCAGATAAGCTCATACATATTCCTTAGTGGGGGGAAATTTGGGCTGGGTTTTCTCTGGGTTTATATTGAGAAAGGCCAAGCTACAGAAGCAGGAAATTACACATAAGGGCGCTATATTTCTGTTTCTACGTCCCGCCAAGGACTGAAAAGGCAAATTTTGTCTGAGTTTCTGGACCTTGGCTTACCACCCCTTGAAATTATGACATTATTATCTTTCTACACCGTAAAATGGACAAAGTTTGAGATGCCCAGATGGTGAATGCTGGAGAACTGAGAAGCTATTTTATGAAATTCCAGTGGCAACTTACCTCTGTAAAAACAATAAGGGCTCAGATTTTCCAAACGGAAAGCTGTCAACCCTTCTATCTTAATTTCCATTTTCTTTCCTTTATCTACACTTTAATTGTGGTCAAAAATTGTCTAATGTAATCTATTTTCTATACACCGTTCAAACGTGGCAGTTTTCCCCCATAAGCTAAAAAACCCCTTATTTATGTGGCTAGAAACATCCCCACAAGAGCTGGTTGTTGAGCAGGTATAGAAGAGTGATACTGAGGTTTTATTTGCAAAGCTGTAGCTACAGTATCTCCTCACACGCAAATGCCTGTGTTGATGGTATTTTCACCATGGTGCTAATCACCCAGCTGTGCGAGCAGCAATGTTTGCCAGTTCGGATGCTGGTTTGCCCTGGCATGAAGAGCAGAGCCAGAACCCCTCTAGCTAATTTTAAACCTCCAAGGTCTCCTGAGATTCTAGTATTATCTCTTGGGTGTTAAAGTAGAGTAAGATTAGAAGACTTGTGCTTTTGTGGGAATCTGAAAAATAAAAGTTTGAAATTACTTCCGTGCTGAATTTTCATTATCAACACCTATTTTCACTTGTTGCATTTAACACAATTTATTTCCATCACATGTATGACAAAAATAATTGCTCTCTTAGGCATGCTTGTGTGCTTATTCATGACTGAGGAATGACTTTATTCGGAATGTTTAGAATATTTTGCATTGTTCTATCTAATCTCCTACTGAGATCAGTCAGGGTTTTATACCACATCCTTAAAAAGAAGCACAGAATTAATCCCAGTTTAAAATGTCTGATAACTCATTACTGTGGTTGTCCATGCTTATAACTTCAGGGAAAGAAATAATGATTTGTCACGGGCAAATTCTTTTTCTTTTCAAGAGGCTTTCCGTGACTGAAACTTGCAACTCTTGCTGTAAATATAGCGCGCTAATTTAAGCAGTATGTATGCTCTCCTGTTGACCCTTACTCCGCGATAGCCTATTAATACCTTTTCCGGAGTTCCCGTCAGTCCCTTGCAACGCGGTGGGTGGACAGCAGGTGGGAAGGGGTCAGGCGTGCGGGAATGCGGCCTCCTTCCCCAAAGCCCACACCAGCCCAGCCCAGCGCAGCCCAGCCCAGCCCGCTGGGGCAAAGCAAAGCAGGAGTGACCTGGACGGCACCAGGCAGCAAAACACAGCGATGCTGCGGTCCCCTTCCCAGGCTGCTGCTACAGCTGCCCTTATTGCTTGTACGAAGAGGAGCTCATTTCTCTAGGTGCATCGAGGATGCTTTGGTACTAACTCAGTGAGACCATAGGAGTCGAGAAGCTATAGATTAATATTTCAACTTAGGCTGAAAAGATTACTTCCTTAAACTTCCTTTTTCTTTCTTCTGTCTCGGAGAAAGGTGGCTGTATGGATCAAATCCTAGCCGGGTTTTGCGAGGTTATGGAGGCTTCTTACTCAAGCTGAATAACAGAGTGAAAATGTACCTCTGAAAAACTAGGGAACTGACTGTCCGCAGGCCTGGGTGCCAAACAGGACGGAATAGCAGCATGTTCATGGTTTAGGCTAATGTCTTTCTGGCTCTCAAAAATGGGGTTTCTAAAAACAAGGAGAAAAGAGACAGCGAGACAGTGTCATGTTGCTTGTTACTCTAGCCAGCTTAGCAAGCTTTTCTACTTAAAAGTAATATTTTCACAATACCTTGAGATAGTGTGTTACCATGCCAAAGCAGAGGAGTTCAGAGCGGCTGACAGCATTTCTGATTCCAGCTCTTGCTTTGGCTCAGCATAGCTGTGAAGATGAAATCTCACTTTTCCAGAGAGCCGTAGCCCATTACAGCACATTGGGAATGCCTGCCAGGCGCTACCCTTGGCTAGGGGCATGTGTTACAAATGTTCTTCTAGGTGACTTACAGTAGGGGTGTACAGAGGAAGGGTGTATGATAGGGGTGTGCAGAGGATCACTGAACACGCTCTCTCTGGCGGATCCTTCTTTTGTTGGTATTTCCTCTTTTTCAATGTTTTCACTAAGGAGGGAGAGATATGGACAAGGAGGTCCCGGTCTGACATCTGGAGCCTTGCTTTATACTCCTACCCAATAAACAGGCTATATGCTTTAGACGACAGAACCAATTATTTACACTAAAAGCCAAACAAAAGATGCTGGAGAGAGGGAGGAGGGAGGGCAAAATTTTAATAGGAATAAATACTATCAATTATTTCCCTGTCTTTAGGTCACCACTGTATCATCACCGCAAATTAATAACGGTCATGAAATCTTTCCTGAGGCCTCGAATGATTGTTTTACGCAGGTATGGAAACTAGCTGATCACATTTTCTCTGCGACTCCTTCTGTTTGCAAGAATCATAACTATAAATATATTTCAACTCAATGGCTCGCACCAGAGATGCTGGAGGATGCATAGGCTCCAGACCAGGAGGGAGAGCCCCAGCTGGTCAGCCAAGCTCCCAGCTGTGTGATCTTGGGAAAGGCACTTCACATCTGTTTTCTTCCCCCATTTCCTTTGCTTATCTAAGCACTAGTCTCGCTGTATGTCGCAGGGTGCCTCCTGTTTGGCCTCCAGTTGTTACAACAGAACAAGCTTCAGCTTCCTTTCCCCAACCCCTTGCTTTCATGTGTATCTTTGTTTTCAAGTTTAGGAAAATGTGTCCCTCTGATCCCCAAAGGTGCATGTTTCTGGCTGGTCACACATGTCACACCCGTCGGTGGACAGGGTAAAGAAGAATGGTAGGTCTCCTAGTTACCCGTAAATCTGATACAAACTGAGGCACCCCAGAATGCAGTTCTACCTGGAAGGTCCAGGTGACATCTGGCAACACCACCAGCGGTGGGCCTGCTGGAGCAGTGTACCAAGCAGCTCGTGCAAAGGTTCAGGCATAAAGGGATTCCCTGTAAAGCTGTTGCAGACCCCTCACATCCATCATTTCACTGCGTGCAAGTCCAGGGGGATGCACTCTAACCTCAACACTCTGAAGCCACTGAGTTTCATCCTCTTATCCCTGTCTACTCAAGCCCGAGAACTTGAGTAAGATGAAAGCATTTCAGAGGAACAGGACAGACGAAAGTTTCCATTAATGCCTCGTATCCTTGCAATAACAAGGAATCCATTAGAGAGCCTGCAGCAAATACATATGCCAGTCCTCTCGCTTCAACATTTCCCACAGGCTGCACAATTTCTTTCAGAAGCTGGATTAATGTGTCCCTGTTTTACAACAGTATTTAAACTAATGGCGAATTCACCATCTTCATGTGAAGCAACAGCATGTTCTGATCTTTAATTACTTTCTCTCTTAAGAAATTTCTTCTTATTTCAAGATTGAATTTGTTTAACTTCAGCTTCCAGTCACTGGAAATCTTCTGACTTACAAAAGGAACAGCTTCCAGACAGCGGCTGAAAGTTGAGGTTAGATAAATATACATTTGTCAGGAAGGCTGAAATGCCCTTGCCTAATTATTTTCAGTTTCCAAGCGTAAGTACGTATACACTGTGATCAAGTTACTTTTTATCCTTCTTTTCATCTAGCCGAACAGGTTGAGTTTATTTACCCCCTTATTTTCCAGTCTCTAACTTATTTGACCATCTGTTGCTGAATTCATTATAATATTTCCAGTGGACATGGTATTTCAGTACTGATGTGATGCAGTAGTTATAACTCTAAGTGTAATGACCCATTTACACAAAATAACGATGCATCATTGTAATTGCTGATACCTAGACAACATCAACTTTTAGGTCAATGATCAGCTTTTAAATGTTTGTAAATACATAAATCTTTTAAAAGGAAGTCTTTTAGTTCTTGAGCCTTAAAAGTGTTTTATCAAGGGGTGACTGTTATTTTACTTTCTGTTAAAGAAATGTTTTTAAGGCTATATACTGCTTGTATTGAGACTGATTTTATGAAAATACTTGTTACTGAAGTGAATGTGTGCCACATAGTTTGGAAAATAAAATGGCCTTTTCACGGCTATTGGAATCATGTGCCCAAATGCAACTCTGATACGCTGCTGAAAATGGTTACTTTATGTGGTACACTCCTAGAAACAACTTCAATTTCTTATTCTTCTTTTTTGTTTTGTAATGGATGATTAAGTCAATTACAGGCAGACATCACCAAAAGATTCCTAGAAGTGACATTAGCTACACGGTGAGTTTGTGTACCAGCTTTTAGTTTCTAAAGTATTTGGCTTTTTTTTCCTAATTTATAGTAGAAATGTTGTAAATGAAGGATTTTACCAGTTAAAGTATTAATATTGGTACCCTCAGTTCATTAGAGGTGAAAGCAAATGGAGACATTAAAGGACAAGAGGAAATATAGTCCCAAATGTATTGTAAATTCTAAAAATTGGGCATAAGAGATTAATCTGGCAAGGCTCAGTGAATGTTTTCAACGAACACTGTGCATTTACTTCCTTTCTACACCTTATTCTAATTAGTTAGTGAATGCAACGATTCTGCTAAAAAATACAAGAGAAACAATACCAGTCACTCTAGAGGAGAGAAAAACATCCCGGTGGCCTTTGTTACCTTAATTCCACACTTTTGCTGTATCTCACACCATGGAACTTTTAGCTATATGATGCCACGCCTGGAAGATTTCAAAACCTTTAGGTGCACTGGACTGAAAGTAGAACTGGGCCCTAGTTCAGAGCTGCACCTATACAATTGGGCGACTTTTCTTATGTCCCGAGTAATTTACCATTTAGGAGGAGCATAATTTTTTTTTTCGTGAACTAAAGGCCCCATTCTGCTCAGCACAGACCATACTGAGTGGAAATTAGGCAGAAGGCTCGCTTTATGCTTTGTTTTGTTTTTTTTTTTCTCTGAATTCTCTCTGCATTCTTTTCCCAGTGTAAATTCTCCTTTTTAAAATAAGCAACAGTCTTTTGTGTTGGATTCACTACATCTATCTCTAGCTGTCTAAAAAAACTAGTCCCCTAGTCTAAGTTTAATACCTAAATGTCTTCTTACGACTTGATTGTTCGATGATTAAAATTAGTTTTCAGCTAAGTTAGCGAACACCCACCCTTCAAAGCCACCAGCAGAATCTTTTGGAATTGAGGAATTTTCAAGGGAGTCTTTTGTCTTCTCTTGCTTTCCAGTGCTGAGATGATCCTCTAAAAGGTGGTTGGATCCCTGCACAAAAAATCCACTGACTTGAGAACTTGACACACCAAAACCTACTCAGAAATAACAAAGGAAAAAGGCAGTAACAGGGAAGCAAACTTGCACTGTAAAAGCTTAACAGTTCTGCACAGCACAAAATATCATTTCTGATGCAAAGTGAGCATGTCTACGAACAGCCAACTCTCCAGCATGTGCTCTGTAGACTATTTGCAGTAGTATTTGCTGTGTGAAATGAAGATGAACCATGGGTGTGATTGAATTTATGTATGTTGCTGCTTAAAGGATAGGGCACCTTGAATGTGTTGCTACGTACAAAGTTAGTCCATCAAGTAGTTAAATCATTTTCTTCCCCTTATTTAGTGCCTCTTACGCACAAGAGAGCTCTTGCTCCTTCACCTTATGCCCATGCAGAACTTATTATGCACACATAGGCCCCTCATTCACTCCATATGCTCCATAGTGCTTTCCAAGAGAATTATAATAATGTGGTTCCAACTATCATGCCGGTATAATTAACCCCTGGTCTTTTTACTGTATTTTGATACACTTGAAATATTACCTACACTTTAAAATCTCTGCGCGTTAAACAGGCCCTCCTACGAGCATTTTTCCTTTCACTTTCTCTAGTTCATTTCAAAATAATCACCGATTTATCAATATGCTTAATTTGCAGAGTTAATGGAATCTCCAAGGACTCTTGAGGATCATCCTTTTCATTATTTTTCATCAAATAAATAAATCAAGGCGAGACATCAGAACATCCTAGCACCTGCCCAGCATGCCCATGCTGGGGAAGAGGGAGGGAATAAGCTTCTCCTAACACAGATCTGCAGTTCAAGAGGCTCCTCACTGGGTTTCTGGACACCGCGGCTCATAAATCTCCTGAAGCTGAATTTCCTGCTGCTGCCTGCAGTCTGCTCTTTTCTCCAAAAATGCAGTTCCAGAGTGCCACGCTCCCTGCTCCCATCCCAGGGGAGATCTGGGGGTCCTTCCCACCTTTCACCGCCGAGGACTTTAGCAATGCAAAAGGTGAACGCTGATTTCTCTTGGTCTGCTCGGCTTTTGCTTCCATTCTCACCTCATTCAGTCCCGTACTTTGGTAAATTGCGCATCTGCTGGAAGGGTAGTCAATGGTGCGTGCTGTTGGCATCTCTCCAAGTGACAGCTTGATGCCCACCGCCAAGCAGTGGTAAGAAAAACGATGGCTCTTTTAATTGCACTGAATAAAGGAGCTCTGCTAAGTGCAGATTTGCTCTGTTAGGACCTTGGTTTTTGTTACTGCTATTTCAGCTAAGCTTCCGAGTTGATATAATTGTGTAGTGTAACACAAGATTTCCCATACAGTCACTGTGCTTAGCAAAAATAGAAAAAGAAAATAAATAAGAAAAGAAGCACAAGAAAAGAAACAAACATATTTCACCAGAGAAGAAATAAGGTGAAAAATAAGGAAAATCCAGGTAAATAACTCCATTCAGTAATTAAAGTAATAAATATTTAATTTCTTTAAATGAACAAAATTGCACCAGAGTTCTTTATTCCAGTCAAGACAGCATTTAAAAGCACCAGTGAAAATAAGGGTTTTAATAAACTGATGTACAAGTAACACACTTCCTGCACTCAATTTCTGCTTTTAATTTGAAACATAACACAGTGGGTGTATGTGACAAACAGTGAGAGGGACAGGGGAAAGAGGAAATAAATGCAACTTATTGAATGAGTTACGACTTGATGGCTCTGCGCCATTAAATAATTTTCACTGGAATAAATGGCATTGATTATTGACTTAGAGTAATTCTGAGTAATTATGAAATATAGATAGAAATGAGAGCAAGCGTTTTGCTGTTGCTTTTCTAAGATTGGCTCTTGGATACTATCTCATTGCTTTTAGGTGCCATCAAGGAAAATTAAAGCATCCTTGTCCTTAGAACTCTGGAAGAAGAATGAGGTTGCCCTTTTGGTCTGACGACACTCTTAAAGAAGGAGATAAAAGGTTCCCCAATATCATCCATTATTTTATATTGTCAGGCTGGTTTGCTAGCTTCCTTATAATAACCCATTGTAAACAACTTTTTGAGTATAGAATCCTTTCTGAGAAAAGTTTAAATTTGTTATTATTTTATTTTTTTTAGTCAAAACTGTAAAACAAAACACTTTGCTTTTGAAGGCTTTCATTTTTATAAGTTGCCTGCTTTTCTCCTTTTGTGGCGTGCCATTTGTCTTTCACCCTTTACTTTTAAGGCCAAATGGAAAAGCTGAAGAAACAGAGAAAGAATGAATTAGAAAAAAACTTTTGTAAGAGAAATTTTGAAAGCCAAACATGTAAACAGAAGCCTGTTTACAGCTACTAGGTGGAAGGCTTTTCCATTGTTGCTCCCTGTACTGGGTGTTGGTGCCCAGGAGAAGGAGG
>NW_028128745.1:0-43841 GCF_965231255.1 Vanellus vanellus | reverse complement strand
AGCGGGGAGACACGTTTGCGAGTTCGGGGGCGCTCCAGGCACTCCACGTCAAACGGGCAGAAAAGGCAAATTTGCTGCCAGCGCAGAAAAGCTGATGCAGGGCTGCAGTGAACAGAGCGTGCCTCCTTCCCGGGTTGGTGCCTGGGTAGTTAGGAATGTCTTCCTTTGGGTTGAAAGAGCCACTGCGGTGGGATTCAGACGCAGACCGATATGATCGTGCTGAAAGGCGTTTTATTACAATACTTGAAGTGTTATATACTTTTACTACAACGTGGGTTAGTATCGTGTCTTGTGCTCATTGGCCTTTAACCTTATACACACAAACTATTATTGGTTAAATACAGCTGTAGCAATACATATTCAGCATCTACTTAGGGGTCGCAGCAGTTTCAGTATCAGCGTGTGAATTCCTCCTTCATGTCGACCTTCAGACTGTACCACCTTGTCTTTTATCTCTTCTGTTGCACAAAGTTCACAAGCTCATTATTTCAACGTGTCCGTTGTTTTCCAAAAAGCTTCCCACAAGCCACCTTTCCTCTCGCATAAATTAAGAGCTGCTCGGTACCTTCTTTAGGGTCCGGTGTTTCCCTTCTGTTTGTTCATGCTAATTTTATGGGCGAGTTGGGAATAGCCTTTTCTCTTTCCCTGCGTACTGAATTGTTAGGAGTCTGTGGCGCGAGCATGGTTAATTTTGGAGCACCTAGGTGCCGGTGGAAACGTAGTGAATGAAACGCGACGGAAACTGATGTTTTGCTTGGGTTTTACTCAATTTTTTGTTTTGGTTTTTTTTTTTTTTTTTCTTTGAGTGTTGATGGCATCTTGTCCTGTGGCTCAACTCGCCTTCTGTTCCGTGGAGCCACCGATCTAGGGTTTTTAAGTCAGAAAAGCTTGTCCTTCCAGAAAAGGACTGGTCGTTGGGCAGATTGAGGGGTAGGCTCTGAGAGTCGCTGAAGTACACGGTCAGTGTTACGGCCAAACGTCACTTAACCTTGCGGTTCCCTTTCACTCCTTTCCCCCCAGCTCCCTCAGGGCTGGGAGTTTTTGGTTTGGGTTTTTTTTTTTTGCAGGGGTGTGGGTTTGTGTGGGGCGTGCGTGTGGTTTCCAAAGCAGGCGCGCGGTGTTGCCTGGTGGCAGCCTGCAGAGCCCTTTTGCTGCCTGACCTCCCCTTTTTCACTCCACTCTCAGGGCCGTAACTTTCCTTTGGCTGATTTGAGCAGAGCAATGAAGTAAGTTGCCTGTGTAAATGTGCTGGTGATACCAGGAAGGGAAGTGCTTGGACCGGTAGTGAAAAACTTGGCTCCCAGTAGGATTTCTGAAGGCAGAGCAGCAGCAGCAGCAGGAAGCAGAGCGAGTTCCCCCCGAACTGGATGTGTGTCAAACCCGTGAAAGTTTTATTGCCAAATGTTGTTTGGCAGTACCTTCCAAGGGGCTCTCTTTGGTAAACGTACATTTTCAGGAGATTCAGGGTTGTGTGTGGCAAAACGCGTCCCTCTGTCTGCGTGCCCCGCTCCACAAACATCCGGCGGCAGGGCGGTCGGTCCCCGCTCTGAGTATTGGCACGGTGATGCTGCGATATTGTCCTGGTTTGAGTGACACGGGACTAATTTCTCTACTAATACTTGGTGCAGGGGCAGGGATGAGGAATACAGGTGCAGGGGTGAGGAGGAGCGAGAGCCGGGCACTTGACCCAAGCCGGCCGACAGGATTATTTCGTACCATCAGCGTCACATTCCCTATAAATTAGAAAGTTTGCTGGGAAGTTCTCTCTCTCCCTTGATGGCTGCGATCCCGAGAACTTCGTGCCCTGGTGTCGGACTCCCGAGGCCTTCCCTTCCTCCTGCCGTCGTAGCGCTCGCAGTGTCCGACGTTTGCTGTCCGCTGCTGGGAGTGCACAGCTTCCTACGGATAGAATGGGCTGAGTATAATCTTTGCGTATTCTGTATGGGTATCGGGATCGATATTGGTTGTTTAGTGCTATTAATGTTGTTTATGGAATCCTACTCTATTAAATCTGTTTATACTCCGCCTCCCGGGTTTCCTTGTTTTTTTCCCCGATGCCCTTTTGCGGGTGGGGAGGGGTCATCGGGTGATCGAACAATTGTCTAAACGGCAAGAAGTTGTTACGGGTCTCTCAAAACGTAACGGATGTTTAGACCTAACAGAGGGGTTCTGGAAGGGAAGGAGAAAGCGTTCTCAGCCCTGACAGAAAACAGGCAGACCCTCTTCTCTGTCTGCGGCTTTCCTGTGTGCGCGACATGAAGCTGTTTTATTTTTCTCCCTTGTTCCTGGTCTAAATAGCTCTGAAGCTGCTGCTGCGGGTTTGCAATTTGCGTTGCTGCGGGTTTGTGGAGTCCTCGTTATGGACGTCTTCTGCTGTGGCCGAGTGTCAGGAGGCGGTTTTCGGTTTAAAGCTTCAGCAATGGCATCCACTGAAACCAGCGTAGGTGAAGCTGATCCTGCGCGTGCGGCTGCGCTCGCAGGGGTGCTCGGGCGCTCCTCGTGCAAAGAGCGAGGTGCGCGTGGGCACCGGCAGGGTTGCGCTGGGGTCTGGGCGCGTGCCGTACTCCTGCTTTTGGGAGACGGCAGAGAGCGTGTGCCCGGTAAGGCGGAGGGCAGTCGAAAGCTGGCAGGGACCCTGAGCAGGTTTGGTGGCGCAATGGCCGTTTGAAAAGCTCGTGACCGTCTGGAGAAAGAGCCTGGAAAAAATCATTGCCTTTTTGGCAGGAGGCGGTTCAGCGGGCCGGTGGGTTGCTGTACCCTTTAACAAAAATGTTCACCTTGGGCCGTCTAGGGTGAGGAAACCTTGGCTGTACGTAGGCTTGAGGAAACGCGCCTGTCCGTGTCTGTCACCTGCGTGCAGCCGGGAAGGTGGCTCTAGTGCAACTGAAGCTGCCGGTGAGTCAACGAAAGGCAGGGTGGTCTGAAAAATGCAAGAGCTCTCGTGGCCTGCCCCAAGAAGCGTCCCAAAGGTGATGCCAAGTACTTTTTCCTCCGCTCAGCTGTCGTCTGGGCAAACCTTCAGGGAAGAAGGCAGCTTGAGATTCCTACCTGGCTTTGTGTTCACGGGTTTTTTCCTCTCTCGGCAGGTTGTCAACGGCCAGCCTTTCTCCGCGGTCACCCTTTCTTCTGCCGTGACGGTACGGGACAGACGGAAAGGATCCAGAGTGCTCTGCCAGGACCAGGTACGTCTCCCATGTGCGTCTGCGTTTTTCCTAAGGTCCTTGTCGTGGGGGCTTTGAAGTGAACGCGAAGGATGTGCTGACTCTCCTCCCGTAGTTTTTCGATGAAATATTTGAACGCGAATACTAAAAATAAGGTGTGTTCCGGAGCACGTTGCGCCCATGCAAAGCTTGCTTCCCTCCGCTTATTTTCTCCTCCCGAAAGCATCATCTCTTTCTGTGTGCTTACCGTTAACTGGCACTGTGAGAATAATGTTGCACTAAAAGAGGCAAGAAAGCGTTCGCAAGGGATCAGATGTTCCAAAGAAAGAGACTTTGTTTTTGTGGTAAAAGCTTTATGCTTCTTCAGCCTACAGGTTTTTAAAACACATTCCAGTAGTACTGGAAAACCTTACTGAGATACTAGCCTCTGTACGCAAAGCAGTCGAGGTCAGAGAAGAGACAGGGACAAAGTGGGACGAAGCAGGTTGGCTTCTGTGTGTTTTCCGGGCTTTGCCGAGAAGCACTGGCAGCCTTGTAAGTGGTGACAGCGAGTCCCGATTGTGGTTTTGGTGAGCTACTGCTTCCCTAATGGCCTTATTTGGCAACAAGACTTTGCACTCTTTCTCTTTCTCTATTTTTTTTTTCTGTTTGTTTGTTTTTGTTTTGTTTTGTTTTAAAAACAAAGTCCACAGCCCGTCTTCTGAATTTGGTGGCATCGCCAGTCTTTGAGTTCTCAGTCGTACCAGGCGAGGTATCATAAACACGCGTTCCTCTGCGCGCTCAGCACAGCCGAAAGCATCAGTCCATCTGCCGGTCCTTTTTGGTAGCCTTATGGATTGCGGGAGCGGGGATTTGATCCCCTCCCCACCCCGCCGGTAAAACCATATGGGGGATTTTTCATCTTGCTGATTTTTCTATCCTAAATTAAACTTTAAAAAAGGTTAAAATTGTAGAATTTACAAACGTACTTGCTTTGTTTAAACTGCAGCTGCCAAATGGCTGTAGCATACAATGTATTCGGTGTACTTTGGCAATGAGGTATTTGTTCTAAAGCTTTAAAAACAGGGCCGGTTTTTTAAAAAAAAAACCAAACAAACGCTTAAACGTTTAAGAAAGGAAACGTTTAAAACCCAGTGTTTAAACAAAGGATACGTTTCAAAAGGGACAGTTGAATGTTAGGGGTTTTTTATTGCCAGTCTTCAGAGGGAGCGCTCTGGAGTTCTTGGTTTCTGTCTGGCTGTCAGCAGCGCGTTTCCCCGGCGGTTCAGCAGCGTCTCTCCTGGGCAGGGCAGCCGGCCAGACGTCCCCGCTAATCGTGCGGCACCCAACGCCGCCCCCACCCCCCCCAACCCCCCCCGAGTCAAATTATAGCTGTGTATTTTGGAGATGGATGGTTTAATGGTATAGATTGACAGCTGGGCAAGTTCATTTAGTGCCAAAGGAAAGTCAAGTACTTTTATACTATAAGTATTCTTATTGCAGAGAGAGAGAGAGAGATATCTCTAAGCATATGTGCACCTCTTCAGCGTAGAGTGAAGGACTGAGCTTTGTTCGTTCTTGTTCATTGCACTCTTCGGAGTTTTACCCTTCCCTTTCGGCTGTACTGACCCAGCAAGGTGTGCAGCAGCAGCAGCGGCGGCGGTGTGAGGGCTGTAGCTGTTTGAGGGGGTCCGTGTCAGCGCCGTGAGGAAGGGAGGAGGGGTTTCCCAGAGCCAGCCCGAGGGTTTACTGTCGTGCTCAGAATGGCAGCAGGCGGCACTTAGTCTTAATACTGACTGGAAGAGTTCCAGTCGCTCTGGCTTTGAAAGGCCGCGCTGTATTTGGCGCTGAGCTGTTTCCCTACAGGAGTCCTCCTGTAGCTCCGCTGCCGTCCCGTCCCTCGGTGTGAGGGAATTCCTCTGCTTTCTTCTGTGCTCTTTGTTAATCTGCTGAAATATAATTGGGGCTTTTTGTGTTTCAGGTGTCTCGCCGTACGGGTCTGGCGACGCTCAGGAGACCTCCCCCTGCCCAGGTGTTGTGTTAAAGGGCAAAGTAATTTGGCAGACAAGAAAGCCCTTTGCGTTCCAGCCTGTGTCAGAGGGGCTGGGGGCGGCGAGGCTTAGGTTCTGGGCCACGCCCAATTTGGCGTTAGAAGTCCGGTGGCGTTCAATATGTGCTATTGAACTATCACGCTTACGGAGGCACTAATGGCACCACACGCAATCGGATCAAGCGGCGTCCCGTGAACCAGCATGGCCACACGTAAGGATTTGGGTGGCGTTCACTAGGAACTCTCACGGCTAGATTGGTGAAAAGTGTCGTTTATTGAAGCGACAGAGGCACAAGTTCTTTTGGAGTGCCGGTGATAGTGACTGTCTGCAAAGCCCGTGCGAATACTAAAGATGCTACTGATACAGCCTGGCTACAAATGCGCTAAGTTCCAAAACAATTCTGTAGAGATTTCTAAGTTTCCCGGGGAAGCACTTGGCGTAGCCGAGTGTTGGAATCTTCCCCACGAGCGTCCTTGTGGGGGGGAGGAGAGGCTCAGCCCGTCGACGGATCCCAGCAGTCACGGGTGGTCGGCCACGGCATTTCCCTGCCCGCGTTGGTATCTTCCCTGACATCCCTCCTCTCTGATGCTATTTTCATACTCTTTTTTTTTTTTTTTTTTTTTTTTTTTTTTTTTTTTTACCGTCCAGGTGGAGCCTGATGGACTCTAGTCATACCTACTTGTGTTACGATTGGTGTAAAATTCTCTCGCTTGGCTTTTAAAGGTATAGACTACAAAAAATTCAGAGCGTGGTCTCCGTGAGGAGCGGTCGCACCTTGGAGGCGGGTAGCTTTTGGGATGGAGGTGTGTTTTGGTATTATAATGACATTATAATGAGCAAAGTTCACCCAAAGGATAGCATTTTGTCCAAAATGACAGATGGTTGGCTCAGGGTAACAATTTGGCAGCTTATCAGTTCCATAAGACCTTCAGGGGTTCCATTTGACCCTCAAGTTCCCATTTGATCGCAGAGTTTGGCCGCGGCATCTCCACTCCGCTCCATCCGCCGCACTGTTTTTCCTTAGAGTTGGCGCACCGGACTCCCCCGATGTCATCAACATCTAAGGTTGCCTCGGGGACCTTTGTGAAACGCATCCTTTGCACACCAGCTGCACTCTGCCCTGGAGAGTTTCCTCCACGCTGCACTCTTCTTCAAAATGGGACATTACCTTAATTTCTAAGTCACCTCCAGTAATGATTCCACACCAGGTTTGCCTGCCGGTGGCTGAGCGGCCCGAGGGGATGGGGCCAGCCCTGGGTCCGCTGGCTTTGTGCCCTTTTTTTGGGGGTGGAATAAAAAGGGTGTGGGGGGTGGGTGGGTGTGTCTGTGTCTGTGTGGGTGATGATGTCATTTGGGGCAGCCCAGGGGCCCTGAGGGAGCGTGGGCAGTGATGCTGCGGAGGAGCAGGTGAGTGGGGGATGGGGGGGTGACACGGGGGTCGCCCGAGAAGAGGCCGATCACAGCCCCCAAGTGTCTGAAAATTCGGGGGGGGAGAATTAGCAAACTTTAAAACCCGTAAATATGGGCGTGAGGCATTGAAATAAAGAAAAATCTCACATTTTAGTCTCTATTAATAAATGAATATTCATTGCTTTACATAGGAGGACTTTGAAATAAACCCCTAGATGTACTCTGTTACGTAAAGGATTTTAGACTCTAAAAAGGTGTGTCCCAGAGCCCATTTTTGGCTCTATCGTTCTCTCTCTGCCGGGCTGCCCGCCCTTTTCTTTACCTGCTCTGTCTCTCCCCTTCAGCTCCTCGAGGTTTTCCGGTATTCCTCAGGCTTATATTTACCCTAAATATATCTCTGTCTGTGTGTAAATGGATACCTAGGTGACATGTCTATTCTCTGTAAGGTTTTTGAAATGCAGGGAAAGCCTATTTATGGAAAGCCCTGAAAACCCCGACACACCGCCCTGCACCCCTCCCCGTTTTGGTTTTTTTTTTTTTTTTTTTTTTTTGAAGATGTAAAAGCGCTTTTAAAAGCTGCGCCTTCCCCCTTCCCCTTCTCCCCCTTTTCCCATCCCCATTTGGGGCCGCTTTCCCCTGCCGGGCCGTGCACGCAGAGCGGGAGTTGCCGCTACGGCACAAAAGTACCCCAGAGCCCTACTTCTGGGTCTGCATGGGGGATAAAACCCCGATTTTCTGTTTTCGGAAAAAAAAATAAAAAGAAAAGAAGAAAAAATTTCCCAATTTGGGTCTCCTGGGCAAGCCCCATCCACCTGGCTTGGTGCAGCTGGAAAGCAAAAAAACCCACCCCTTTTCCAGGCTCAGAAGCCAAAATCACCAATTGTTGCGTGGTGGATAAGCGTTAAAAAGCCCCAAAGCTGAGCCTTGTGGAAAAGTGGAGAAAGCCCCACCCCGCTGTGAGGAAAAGGTGGGTGCAGCGGCGGCAGTTTGGTGGCTCCAGTGTGGGCGAGTGGCGGAGCGTGGGGTGCCCCCCGTGAGTCCCCCGCTGTGGGTTCCCCCGGCCGGCTCCCCTGGGGGAGGTTCCCCCCCCCAGCGCGGGGGGGGGTTGTAGCCCTCCTCGGCCCCGCCCCCTGTTGCCATAGGCCCCGCCTCCCGATGCTGCCCCACCTGCCACCTCTCCTCGACCCGCCCCTCATGCTTGGCGGACCGCCCCCGCCGGCCTCGGCCCCGCCTCCCGCCCCGGCTCCTCCTCCGAGGCCCCGGCTCCCTGGCACCGCCCAGCCCTGCTCGGCCCCGCCCCCCCGCCCCTGCAGCGGGGAGGCGCGCATGCGCAGTACGGCGCGCGTCTGACTGCGATCGCTGCTGCCACCAGGCGACCAAAAGCCGGTCCTGCACCCGGGGAGCCGCTCATGCGCAGTACAGCGCGATGTTGCACGCTCGCTGCTGCACGGCGCCCTGCCGACACGCCGGTACCGCAACGGGAGATCGGCGCACGCGCGTACAGCGCGGCTGTTTCTGCGCTCGCTGCTGCGGCGCGAGGGGCGCGCGTGCGCAGTACAGCGAACTGCTGCGCGCTCGCTGCCGCCACCGTGCGACCGATCGCCGGTACTGCGGCCGGGGACCGGCGCATGCGCGCTACAGCGCGATGGTCTGCGCTCGCATCTGCCGCCTGGCGGCCGCAAGCCGGTACTGCAGCCGGGCGGCCGCGCCCGCGCAGTACAGCGCTCTCGTGGGTCCTGCCTCCTTCTCGGCCTCTGCCGCGCCTCCCGCCCTCCTCGGCCGCGCCTCCCCGCTCGTCCCGGCCCCGCCTCTCTACCTATCTCAGCCCCGCCTCGCCACTAGCCCTCGGCCCCGGCTCCCTGCCGTCTTCCACCCCGCCTCGCCACTAGCCCTCGGCCCCGGCTCCCTGCCGTCTTCCACCCCGCCTCCCCCATCTCGCCCCGCCTCCCCCCTCGCCTCGTCCCCGCCTCCCGGGCTACTCCGCCCCGCCTCTCCTGCGGCGGCTCTGCCGCCCCCTCGCCTCGGCGCCCCCTCCCCGCTCGTCCCGGCCCCGCCTCCCTGGCCTCTCCCGCCCCGCCTCCCCCGTCTCGGCCCCGCCTCCCCGCCCGCCTCGGCCCCGCCCTGCAGCGCCGGTCCCGCACGGGCCGCTGCCGGGCGCCGGCCCCGGCGGCGGGGGAGGGCCAGGACCACCGGGGAGACGAGCGGGCTCCTTCGGCGCGTGCGGGGGTGTCTCCCGCCCGCTGGCCGCCCGGCGCTGGCGGGGCGGGGGCTTCAAGCCGCCGCCTGCGGCAGGCTGCCGCTCCGCTGGAGGCGAGCCGGCTCCGGGTGGCCCCCGGGCGTTACCCGAGAGCTGACGGAAGGCAAGAGGGGAAGAAGGCGCGACGGTTTTATTTTGTGCCGTCGCACACAAACCCATCCAGTTTGGAAGAAGAAAAAGCCGCGGGTTTGGTAAATCCGCCCCCCCCCACCCCGCGCCGCGCAGGCGCGGCCGCACCTGCCCGTCGCCCCGGCAACGGCCCCGCGCCGCCGCCGCCGCCTCTTCACCATGGCAACCGCTCCCGGGCGGATGGGCGGGAGGACGGGCCAATCACAGCGCGGGAGCCACGCTTCGATTGGCCGAATTGCCTCGCCGGGGTGGGGCGCGGCGGGGATTGACGGCAACGCCGAGCCAATGGAGCGGGGCCTCCCAAAGAGGGGTGCGGGCGACGGCCAATGGGCGCGCGGCGAGGGCGGGCCGGGACGCTCCGGAAGCAGAGAGGGCCGGGGGAGAATGGCGCCCAGTTCGAAAGCGGAGCGGAGCGGAGCGGAGCGGCGCGGGGGGAAAGCGTAGCCCGGCCCGCGGGCTCGCCGCGAGGCAGTCGTGAGACAGCCGTGAGGCAGCTGGAGGGCGGCAAGGTGAGCGGTGGGCGGTGGGCAAAGATGCGGGAGGGCCTGAGGGGGCCCCGAGGGAACATGGCGGGGGGGGCTGTAGAGGGCCCTGAGGGGTGAAGGGGGGGGGTGGGAAGGGGCGCTGAACGGGGGCCTTGAGGGGGTCTGGGGCAACGGGGGGCTTGAGGGGGGGCACTGTAGGCTCGGAGCGGGGCTGGCTGGGCCCGGCTCCCCGCGGGGTGCCTTGGGCCTGGGGGGTTTGGGGTGCGGGGCTGGTGGTGCCGGAGAAATAAAGGCCGAAAGGGTGATAGCGAAGCGGCGCCCGGGCCGTGCCGGCGCTTCCCCGCAGCGCGGTGGGGTCGGGCCCTCCGCACTTGCCCAGCGCTCCCCAAAAGCGTCTGTGGGCCCTGGGGGTGGCGGGCTGTGGGGTGGCTGCGCTCGGGCTGGCCCTCAGCGTGGCCCGCGGGGACGGCCGAGGGGGTGAGGAAGCGGAGGGGGTGAGCCGGTTTGGGGCCCGAAACAGAGAGCAGGTCTTCTGCCCCGAGGGTTGGAAAGCAGGCTCCCGGGGCTGGTTTTGGGGTGCAGAAACAGGCGGAGTTGTGTGGCTTTGGGCTGAGGAGCAGGGGTGCAGTCCTGCGTTTTGGGGGCTTGAGAAGGGGCCCGGCAGCTGAGGTTATGGGCTCAGAAAGGGGCACTAAACGAGCGGGTTTGGGGGTTAAGAGCAGACTCCAGTCCGGCTGGTTTCGCAGGGGCCGGCGGGGAGGCAGGGAGGAGTTGGGAGGCGTTGGGGGCTGCGGGGGAAAGCAGGGGGTGGGCAAGGTGCGTGGACCGTCCCCGGAGGTGGGGGTCTGGTGCCATGGGACCCCCGAGTTCAGGAGGCCGGCATGTAGCCGACTGAACTCCGTGTCTCTCGGTGGGGAAAGGTGCTTTTCAGACCTGGCACGCCTCTCCTCTTTGAATCTAGCTCTTCTTTGGACATTGCTTAGCATAGCTATTAAGTAATTAATCATAGCAACTTATTGATATTTATACTGTGTAAAGCCATGGTGTTTAACCCTACCACTCAAGTCAGGATGCTGCTTGGTTGACGGCCTCGTCAACAGCCCAGACTATTGCAAGTGGCTGGAGCTGGGACGAAGGAGTTGAAATCAGCTGGAGCTTCAGCGCAGAGCCGGGGCTTCAATTAGCCAGAGCTTGGCAAGCCGGAGCTGGAGGGAGATGGGGTGTCCTCTGTCCGGAGCACGCATTAGCCAGAGGCAAGACTCCCGGCAGCGGTAATGAGCAGGAGCTGCAATTGGCCGGAGCGTGTGTTGGCTGGAGCAGCCGCTGGCCAAACTGCACTCCCCGCAGGGCTGAAGAGCGGCCGGGTGCAGGCTGGGCTGTCCCAAGCGAGGAGCTGCGAGCAGAGGGGAGGCGAGCGGTGCTTCTGCCGGCGGGGAGCCCGGCCTCTTGCCGGGGGGGTTAAATCCCCGCCAGGCACCTGTCTGGGCCCCGTTCCCGAGGGCAGAGGTGGGGTGGGGGTCCCCCGGCTTGTGGCCGTTGTCTGGCCGCGACAAAGAGGGTCATTTCTCGCCTCCTCTTTTCCCAGTGCCCCCTTGTGCGTCCCGGGAAGAAAATCCTGCGGGACTGATTCCGCCAGCTGCTCAGGTAATCGCAGGCGTGGGCCTGGGGGAGCGGGGAGACACGTTTGCGAGTTCGGGGGCGCTCCAGGCACTCCACGTCAAACGGGCAGAAAAGGCAAATTTGCTGCCAGCGCAGAAAAGCTGATGCAGGGCTGCAGTGAACAGAGCGTGCCTCCTTCCCGGGTTGGTGCCTGGGTAGTTAGGAATGTCTTCCTTTGGGTTGAAAGAGCCACTGCGGTGGGATTCAGACGCAGACCGATATGATCGTGCTGAAAGGCGTTTTATTACAATACTTGAAGTGTTATATACTTTTACTACAACGTGGGTTAGTATCGTGTCTTGTGCTCATTGGCCTTTAACCTTATACACACAAACTATTATTGGTTAAATACAGCTGTAGCAATACATATTCAGCATCTACTTAGGGGTCGCAGCAGTTTCAGTATCAGCGTGTGAATTCCTCCTTCATGTCGACCTTCAGACTGTACCACCTTGTCTTTTATCTCTTCTGTTGCACAAAGTTCACAAGCTCATTATTTCAACGTGTCCGTTGTTTTCCAAAAAGCTTCCCACAAGCCACCTTTCCTCTCGCATAAATTAAGAGCTGCTCGGTACCTTCTTTAGGGTCCGGTGTTTCCCTTCTGTTTGTTCATGCTAATTTTATGGGCGAGTTGGGAATAGCCTTTTCTCTTTCCCTGCGTACTGAATTGTTAGGAGTCTGTGGCGCGAGCATGGTTAATTTTGGAGCACCTAGGTGCCGGTGGAAACGTAGTGAATGAAACGCGACGGAAACTGATGTTTTGCTTGGGTTTTACTCAATTTTTTGTTTTGGTTTTTTTTTTTTTTTTTCTTTGAGTGTTGATGGCATCTTGTCCTGTGGCTCAACTCGCCTTCTGTTCCGTGGAGCCACCGATCTAGGGTTTTTAAGTCAGAAAAGCTTGTCCTTCCAGAAAAGGACTGGTCGTTGGGCAGATTGAGGGGTAGGCTCTGAGAGTCGCTGAAGTACACGGTCAGTGTTACGGCCAAACGTCACTTAACCTTGCGGTTCCCTTTCACTCCTTTCCCCCCAGCTCCCTCAGGGCTGGGAGTTTTTGGTTTGGGTTTTTTTTTTTTGCAGGGGTGTGGGTTTGTGTGGGGCGTGCGTGTGGTTTCCAAAGCAGGCGCGCGGTGTTGCCTGGTGGCAGCCTGCAGAGCCCTTTTGCTGCCTGACCTCCCCTTTTTCACTCCACTCTCAGGGCCGTAACTTTCCTTTGGCTGATTTGAGCAGAGCAATGAAGTAAGTTGCCTGTGTAAATGTGCTGGTGATACCAGGAAGGGAAGTGCTTGGACCGGTAGTGAAAAACTTGGCTCCCAGTAGGATTTCTGAAGGCAGAGCAGCAGCAGCAGCAGGAAGCAGAGCGAGTTCCCCCCGAACTGGATGTGTGTCAAACCCGTGAAAGTTTTATTGCCAAATGTTGTTTGGCAGTACCTTCCAAGGGGCTCTCTTTGGTAAACGTACATTTTCAGGAGATTCAGGGTTGTGTGTGGCAAAACGCGTCCCTCTGTCTGCGTGCCCCGCTCCACAAACATCCGGCGGCAGGGCGGTCGGTCCCCGCTCTGAGTATTGGCACGGTGATGCTGCGATATTGTCCTGGTTTGAGTGACACGGGACTAATTTCTCTACTAATACTTGGTGCAGGGGCAGGGATGAGGAATACAGGTGCAGGGGTGAGGAGGAGCGAGAGCCGGGCACTTGACCCAAGCCGGCCGACAGGATTATTTCGTACCATCAGCGTCACATTCCCTATAAATTAGAAAGTTTGCTGGGAAGTTCTCTCTCTCCCTTGATGGCTGCGATCCCGAGAACTTCGTGCCCTGGTGTCGGACTCCCGAGGCCTTCCCTTCCTCCTGCCGTCGTAGCGCTCGCAGTGTCCGACGTTTGCTGTCCGCTGCTGGGAGTGCACAGCTTCCTACGGATAGAATGGGCTGAGTATAATCTTTGCGTATTCTGTATGGGTATCGGGATCGATATTGGTTGTTTAGTGCTATTAATGTTGTTTATGGAATCCTACTCTATTAAATCTGTTTATACTCCGCCTCCCGGGTTTCCTTGTTTTTTTCCCCGATGCCCTTTTGCGGGTGGGGAGGGGTCATCGGGTGATCGAACAATTGTCTAAACGGCAAGAAGTTGTTACGGGTCTCTCAAAACGTAACGGATGTTTAGACCTAACAGAGGGGTTCTGGAAGGGAAGGAGAAAGCGTTCTCAGCCCTGACAGAAAACAGGCAGACCCTCTTCTCTGTCTGCGGCTTTCCTGTGTGCGCGACATGAAGCTGTTTTATTTTTCTCCCTTGTTCCTGGTCTAAATAGCTCTGAAGCTGCTGCTGCGGGTTTGCAATTTGCGTTGCTGCGGGTTTGTGGAGTCCTCGTTATGGACGTCTTCTGCTGTGGCCGAGTGTCAGGAGGCGGTTTTCGGTTTAAAGCTTCAGCAATGGCATCCACTGAAACCAGCGTAGGTGAAGCTGATCCTGCGCGTGCGGCTGCGCTCGCAGGGGTGCTCGGGCGCTCCTCGTGCAAAGAGCGAGGTGCGCGTGGGCACCGGCAGGGTTGCGCTGGGGTCTGGGCGCGTGCCGTACTCCTGCTTTTGGGAGACGGCAGAGAGCGTGTGCCCGGTAAGGCGGAGGGCAGTCGAAAGCTGGCAGGGACCCTGAGCAGGTTTGGTGGCGCAATGGCCGTTTGAAAAGCTCGTGACCGTCTGGAGAAAGAGCCTGGAAAAAATCATTGCCTTTTTGGCAGGAGGCGGTTCAGCGGGCCGGTGGGTTGCTGTACCCTTTAACAAAAATGTTCACCTTGGGCCGTCTAGGGTGAGGAAACCTTGGCTGTACGTAGGCTTGAGGAAACGCGCCTGTCCGTGTCTGTCACCTGCGTGCAGCCGGGAAGGTGGCTCTAGTGCAACTGAAGCTGCCGGTGAGTCAACGAAAGGCAGGGTGGTCTGAAAAATGCAAGAGCTCTCGTGGCCTGCCCCAAGAAGCGTCCCAAAGGTGATGCCAAGTACTTTTTCCTCCGCTCAGCTGTCGTCTGGGCAAACCTTCAGGGAAGAAGGCAGCTTGAGATTCCTACCTGGCTTTGTGTTCACGGGTTTTTTCCTCTCTCGGCAGGTTGTCAACGGCCAGCCTTTCTCCGCGGTCACCCTTTCTTCTGCCGTGACGGTACGGGACAGACGGAAAGGATCCAGAGTGCTCTGCCAGGACCAGGTACGTCTCCCATGTGCGTCTGCGTTTTTCCTAAGGTCCTTGTCGTGGGGGCTTTGAAGTGAACGCGAAGGATGTGCTGACTCTCCTCCCGTAGTTTTTCGATGAAATATTTGAACGCGAATACTAAAAATAAGGTGTGTTCCGGAGCACGTTGCGCCCATGCAAAGCTTGCTTCCCTCCGCTTATTTTCTCCTCCCGAAAGCATCATCTCTTTCTGTGTGCTTACCGTTAACTGGCACTGTGAGAATAATGTTGCACTAAAAGAGGCAAGAAAGCGTTCGCAAGGGATCAGATGTTCCAAAGAAAGAGACTTTGTTTTTGTGGTAAAAGCTTTATGCTTCTTCAGCCTACAGGTTTTTAAAACACATTCCAGTAGTACTGGAAAACCTTACTGAGATACTAGCCTCTGTACGCAAAGCAGTCGAGGTCAGAGAAGAGACAGGGACAAAGTGGGACGAAGCAGGTTGGCTTCTGTGTGTTTTCCGGGCTTTGCCGAGAAGCACTGGCAGCCTTGTAAGTGGTGACAGCGAGTCCCGATTGTGGTTTTGGTGAGCTACTGCTTCCCTAATGGCCTTATTTGGCAACAAGACTTTGCACTCTTTCTCTTTCTCTATTTTTTTTTTCTGTTTGTTTGTTTTTGTTTTGTTTTGTTTTAAAAACAAAGTCCACAGCCCGTCTTCTGAATTTGGTGGCATCGCCAGTCTTTGAGTTCTCAGTCGTACCAGGCGAGGTATCATAAACACGCGTTCCTCTGCGCGCTCAGCACAGCCGAAAGCATCAGTCCATCTGCCGGTCCTTTTTGGTAGCCTTATGGATTGCGGGAGCGGGGATTTGATCCCCTCCCCACCCCGCCGGTAAAACCATATGGGGGATTTTTCATCTTGCTGATTTTTCTATCCTAAATTAAACTTTAAAAAAGGTTAAAATTGTAGAATTTACAAACGTACTTGCTTTGTTTAAACTGCAGCTGCCAAATGGCTGTAGCATACAATGTATTCGGTGTACTTTGGCAATGAGGTATTTGTTCTAAAGCTTTAAAAACAGGGCCGGTTTTTTAAAAAAAAAACCAAACAAACGCTTAAACGTTTAAGAAAGGAAACGTTTAAAACCCAGTGTTTAAACAAAGGATACGTTTCAAAAGGGACAGTTGAATGTTAGGGGTTTTTTATTGCCAGTCTTCAGAGGGAGCGCTCTGGAGTTCTTGGTTTCTGTCTGGCTGTCAGCAGCGCGTTTCCCCGGCGGTTCAGCAGCGTCTCTCCTGGGCAGGGCAGCCGGCCAGACGTCCCCGCTAATCGTGCGGCACCCAACGCCGCCCCCACCCCCCCCAACCCCCCCCGAGTCAAATTATAGCTGTGTATTTTGGAGATGGATGGTTTAATGGTATAGATTGACAGCTGGGCAAGTTCATTTAGTGCCAAAGGAAAGTCAAGTACTTTTATACTATAAGTATTCTTATTGCAGAGAGAGAGAGAGAGATATCTCTAAGCATATGTGCACCTCTTCAGCGTAGAGTGAAGGACTGAGCTTTGTTCGTTCTTGTTCATTGCACTCTTCGGAGTTTTACCCTTCCCTTTCGGCTGTACTGACCCAGCAAGGTGTGCAGCAGCAGCAGCGGCGGCGGTGTGAGGGCTGTAGCTGTTTGAGGGGGTCCGTGTCAGCGCCGTGAGGAAGGGAGGAGGGGTTTCCCAGAGCCAGCCCGAGGGTTTACTGTCGTGCTCAGAATGGCAGCAGGCGGCACTTAGTCTTAATACTGACTGGAAGAGTTCCAGTCGCTCTGGCTTTGAAAGGCCGCGCTGTATTTGGCGCTGAGCTGTTTCCCTACAGGAGTCCTCCTGTAGCTCCGCTGCCGTCCCGTCCCTCGGTGTGAGGGAATTCCTCTGCTTTCTTCTGTGCTCTTTGTTAATCTGCTGAAATATAATTGGGGCTTTTTGTGTTTCAGGTGTCTCGCCGTACGGGTCTGGCGACGCTCAGGAGACCTCCCCCTGCCCAGGTGTTGTGTTAAAGGGCAAAGTAATTTGGCAGACAAGAAAGCCCTTTGCGTTCCAGCCTGTGTCAGAGGGGCTGGGGGCGGCGAGGCTTAGGTTCTGGGCCACGCCCAATTTGGCGTTAGAAGTCCGGTGGCGTTCAATATGTGCTATTGAACTATCACGCTTACGGAGGCACTAATGGCACCACACGCAATCGGATCAAGCGGCGTCCCGTGAACCAGCATGGCCACACGTAAGGATTTGGGTGGCGTTCACTAGGAACTCTCACGGCTAGATTGGTGAAAAGTGTCGTTTATTGAAGCGACAGAGGCACAAGTTCTTTTGGAGTGCCGGTGATAGTGACTGTCTGCAAAGCCCGTGCGAATACTAAAGATGCTACTGATACAGCCTGGCTACAAATGCGCTAAGTTCCAAAACAATTCTGTAGAGATTTCTAAGTTTCCCGGGGAAGCACTTGGCGTAGCCGAGTGTTGGAATCTTCCCCACGAGCGTCCTTGTGGGGGGGAGGAGAGGCTCAGCCCGTCGACGGATCCCAGCAGTCACGGGTGGTCGGCCACGGCATTTCCCTGCCCGCGTTGGTATCTTCCCTGACATCCCTCCTCTCTGATGCTATTTTCATACTCTTTTTTTTTTTTTTTTTTTTTTTTTTTTTTTTTTTTTTTACCGTCCAGGTGGAGCCTGATGGACTCTAGTCATACCTACTTGTGTTACGATTGGTGTAAAATTCTCTCGCTTGGCTTTTAAAGGTATAGACTACAAAAAATTCAGAGCGTGGTCTCCGTGAGGAGCGGTCGCACCTTGGAGGCGGGTAGCTTTTGGGATGGAGGTGTGTTTTGGTATTATAATGACATTATAATGAGCAAAGTTCACCCAAAGGATAGCATTTTGTCCAAAATGACAGATGGTTGGCTCAGGGTAACAATTTGGCAGCTTATCAGTTCCATAAGACCTTCAGGGGTTCCATTTGACCCTCAAGTTCCCATTTGATCGCAGAGTTTGGCCGCGGCATCTCCACTCCGCTCCATCCGCCGCACTGTTTTTCCTTAGAGTTGGCGCACCGGACTCCCCCGATGTCATCAACATCTAAGGTTGCCTCGGGGACCTTTGTGAAACGCATCCTTTGCACACCAGCTGCACTCTGCCCTGGAGAGTTTCCTCCACGCTGCACTCTTCTTCAAAATGGGACATTACCTTAATTTCTAAGTCACCTCCAGTAATGATTACACACCAGGTTTGCCTGCCGGTGGCTGAGCGGCCCGAGGGGATGGGGCCAGCCCTGGGTCCGCTGGCTTTGTGCCCTTTTTTTGGGGGTGGAATAAAAAGGGTGTGGGGGGTGGGTGGGTGTGTCTGTGTCTGTGTGGGTGATGATGTCATTTGGGGCAGCCCAGGGGCCCTGAGGGAGCGTGGGCAGTGATGCTGTGGAGGAGCAGGTGAGTGGGGGATGGGGGGGTGACACGGGGGTCGCCCGAGAAGAGGCCGATCACAGCCCCCAAGTGTCTGAAAATTCGGGGGGGGAGAATTAGCAAACTTTAAAACCCGTAAATATGGGCGTGAGGCATTGAAATAAAGAAAAATCTCACATTTTAGTCTCTATTAATAAATGAATATTCATTGCTTTACATAGGAGGACTTTGAAATAAACCCCTAGATGTACTCTGTTACGTAAAGGATTTTAGACTCTAAAAAGGTGTGTCCCAGAGCCCATTTTTGGCTCTATCGTTCTCTCTCTGCCGGGCTGCCCGCCCTTTTCTTTACCTGCTCTGTCTCTCCCCTTCAGCTCCTCGAGGTTTTCTGGTATTCCTCAGGCTTATATTTACCCTAAATATATCTCTGTCTGTGTGTAAATGGATACCTAGGTGACATGTCTATTCTCTGTAAGGTTTTTGAAATGCAGGGAAAGCCTATTTATGGAAAGCCCTGAAAACCCCGACACACCGCCCTGCACCCCTCCCCGTTTTGGTTTTTTTTTTTTTTTTTTTTGAAGATGTAAAAGCGCTTTTAAAAGCTGCGCCTTCCCCCTTCCCCTTCTCCCCCTTTTCCCATCCCCATTTGGGGCCGCTTTCCCCTGCCGGGCCGTGCACGCAGAGCGGGAGTTGCCGCTACGGCACAAAAGTACCCCAGAGCCCTACTTCTGGGTCTGCATGGGGGATAAAACCCCGATTTTCTGTTTTCGGAAAAAAAAATAAAAAGAAAAGAAGAAAAAATTTCCCAATTTGGGTCTCCTGGGCAAGCCCCATCCACCTGGCTTGGTGCAGCTGGAAAGCAAAAAAACCCACCCCTTTTCCAGGCTCAGAAGCCAAAATCACCAATTGTTGCGTGGTGGATAAGCGTTAAAAAGCCCCAAAGCTGAGCCTTGTGGAAAAGTGGAGAAAGCCCCACCCCGCTGTGAGGAAAAGGTGGGTGCAGCGGCGGCAGTTTGGTGGCTCCAGTGTGGGCGAGTGGCGGAGCGTGGGGTGCCCCCCGTGAGTCCCCCGCTGTGGGTTCCCCCGGCCGGCTCCCCTGGGGGAGGTTCCCCCCCCCCAGCGCGGGGGGGGGTTGTAGCCCTCCTCGGCCCCGCCCCCTGTTGCCATAGGCCCCGCCTCCCGATGCTGCCCCACCTGCCACCTCTCCTCGACCCGCCCCTCATGCTTGGCGGACCGCCCCCGCCGGCCTCGGCCCCGCCTCCCGCCCCGGCTCCTCCTCCGAGGCCCCGGCTCCCTGGCACCGCCCAGCCCTGCTCGGCCCCGCCCCCCCGCCCCTGCAGCGGGGAGGCGCGCATGCGCAGTACGGCGCGCGTCTGACTGCGATCGCTGCTGCCACCAGGCGACCAAAAGCCGGTCCTGCACCCGGGGAGCCGCTCATGCGCAGTACAGCGCGATGTTGCACGCTCGCTGCTGCACGGCGCCCTGCCGACACGCCGGTACCGCAACGGGAGATCGGCGCACGCGCGTACAGCGCGGCTGTTTCTGCGCTCGCTGCTGCGGCGCGAGGGGCGCGCGTGCGCAGTACAGCGAACTGCTGCGCGCTCGCTGCCGCCACCGTGCGACCGATCGCCGGTACTGCGGCCGGGGACCGGCGCATGCGCGCTACAGCGCGATGGTCTGCGCTCGCATCTGCCGCCTGGCGGCCGCAAGCCGGTACTGCAGCCGGGCGGCCGCGCCCGCGCAGTACAGCGCTCTCGTGGGTCCTGCCTCCTTCTCGGCCTCTGCCGCGCCTCCCGCCCTCCTCGGCCGCGCCTCCCCGCTCGTCCCGGCCCCGCCTCTCTACCTATCTCAGCCCCGCCTCGCCACTAGCCCTCGGCCCCGGCTCCCTGCCGTCTTCCACCCCGCCTCGCCACTAGCCCTCGGCCCCGGCTCCCTGCCGTCTTCCACCCCGCCTCCCCCATCTCGCCCCGCCTCCCCCCTCGCCTCGTCCCCGCCTCCCGGGCTACTCCGCCCCGCCTCTCCTGCGGCGGCTCTGCCGCCCCCTCGCCTCGGCGCCCCCTCCCCGCTCGTCCCGGCCCCGCCTCCCTGGCCTCTCCCGCCCCGCCTCCCCCGTCTCGGCCCCGCCTCCCCGCCCGCCTCGGCCCCGCCCTGCAGCGCCGGTCCCGCACGGGCCGCTGCCGGGCGCCGGCCCCGGCGGCGGGGGAGGGCCAGGACCACCGGGGAGACGAGCGGGCTCCTTCGGCGCGTGCGGGGGTGTCTCCCGCCCGCTGGCCGCCCGGCGCTGGCGGGGCGGGGGCTTCAAGCCGCCGCCTGCGGCAGGCTGCCGCTCCGCTGGAGGCGAGCCGGCTCCGGGTGGCCCCCGGGCGTTACCCGAGAGCTGACGGAAGGCAAGAGGGGAAGAAGGCGCGACGGTTTTATTTTGTGCCGTCGCACACAAACCCATCCAGTTTGGAAGAAGAAAAAGCCGCGGGTTTGGTAAATCCGCCCCCCCCCACCCCGCGCCGCGCAGGCGCGGCCGCACCTGCCCGTCGCCCCGGCAACGGCCCCGCGCCGCCGCCGCCGCCTCTTCACCATGGCAACCGCTCCCGGGCGGATGGGCGGGAGGACGGGCCAATCACAGCGCGGGAGCCACGCTTCGATTGGCCGAATTGCCTCGCCGGGGTGGGGCGCGGCGGGGATTGACGGCAACGCCGAGCCAATGGAGCGGGGCCTCCCAAAGAGGGGTGCGGGCGACGGCCAATGGGCGCGCGGCGAGGGCGGGCCGGGACGCTCCGGAAGCAGAGAGGGCCGGGGGAGAATGGCGCCCAGTTCGAAAGCGGAGCGGAGCGGAGCGGAGCGGCGCGGGGGGAAAGCGTAGCCCGGCCCGCGGGCTCGCCGCGAGGCAGTCGTGAGACAGCCGTGAGGCAGCTGGAGGGCGGCAAGGTGAGCGGTGGGCGGTGGGCAAAGATGCGGGAGGGCCTGAGGGGGCCCCGAGGGAACATGGCGGGGGGGGCTGTAGAGGGCCCTGAGGGGTGATGGGGGGGGGTGGGAAGGGGCGCTGAACGGGGGCCTTGAGGGGGTCTGGGGCAACGGGGGGCTTGAGGGGGGGCACTGTAGGCTCGGAGCGGGGCTGGCTGGGCCCGGCTCCCCGCGGGGTGCCTTGGGCCTGGGGGGTTTGGGGTGCGGGGCTGGTGGTGCCGGAGAAATAAAGGCCGAAAGGGTGATAGCGAAGCGGCGCCCGGGCCGTGCCGGCGCTTCCCCGCAGCGCGGTGGGGTCGGGCCCTCCGCACTTGCCCAGCGCTCCCCAAAAGCGTCTGTGGGCCCTGGGGGTGGCGGGCTGTGGGGTGGCTGCGCTCGGGCTGGCCCTCAGCGTGGCCCGCGGGGACGGCCGAGGGGGTGAGGAAGCGGAGGGGGTGAGCCGGTTTGGGGCCCGAAACAGAGAGCAGGTCTTCTGCCCCGAGGGTTGGAAAGCAGGCTCCCGGGGCTGGTTTTGGGGTGCAGAAACAGGCGGAGTTGTGTGGCTTTGGGCTGAGGAGCAGGGGTGCAGTCCTGCGTTTTGGGGGCTTGAGAAGGGGCCCGGCAGCTGAGGTTATGGGCTCAGAAAGGGGCACTAAACGAGCGGGTTTGGGGGTTAAGAGCAGACTCCAGTCCGGCTGGTTTCGCAGGGGCCGGCGGGGAGGCAGGGAGGAGTTGGGAGGCGTTGGGGGCTGCGGGGGAAAGCAGGGGGTGGGCAAGGTGCGTGGACCGTCCCCGGAGGTGGGGGTCTGGTGCCATGGGACCCCCGAGTTCAGGAGGCCGGCATGTAGCCGACTGAACTCCGTGTCTCTCGGTGGGGAAAGGTGCTTTTCAGACCTGGCACGCCTCTCCTCTTTGAATCTAGCTCTTCTTTGGACATTGCTTAGCATAGCTATTAAGTAATTAATCATAGCAACTTATTGATATTTATACTGTGTAAAGCCATGGTGTTTAACCCTACCACTCAAGTCAGGATGCTGCTTGGTTGACGGCCTCGTCAACAGCCCAGACTATTGCAAGTGGCTGGAGCTGGGACGAAGGAGTTGAAATCAGCTGGAGCTTCAGCGCAGAGCCGGGGCTTCAATTAGCCAGAGCTTGGCAAGCCGGAGCTGGAGGGAGATGGGGTGTCCTCTGTCCGGAGCACGCATTAGCCAGAGGCAAGACTCCCGGCAGCGGTAATGAGCAGGAGCTGCAATTGGCCGGAGCGTGTGTTGGCTGGAGCAGCCGCTGGCCAAACTGCACTCCCCGCAGGGCTGAAGAGCGGCCGGGTGCAGGCTGGGCTGTCCCAAGCGAGGAGCTGCGAGCAGAGGGGAGGCGAGCGGTGCTTCTGCCGGCGGGGAGCCCGGCCTCTTGCCGGGGGGGTTAAATCCCCGCCAGGCACCTGTCTGGGCCCCGTTCCCGAGGGCAGAGGTGGGGTGGGGGTCCCCCGGCTTGTGGCCGTTGTCTGGCCGCGACAAAGAGGGTCATTTCTCGCCTCCTCTTTTCCCAGTGCCCCCTTGTGCGTCCCGGGAAGAAAATCCTGCGGGACTGATTCCGCCAGCTGCTCAGGTAATCGCAGGCGTGGGCCTGGGGGAGCGGGGAGACACGTTTGCGAGTTCGGGGGCGCTCCAGGCACTCCACGTCAAACGGGCAGAAAAGGCAAATTTGCTGCCAGCGCAGAAAAGCTGATGCAGGGCTGCAGTGAACAGAGCGTGCCTCCTTCCCGGGTTGGTGCCTGGGTAGTTAGGAATGTCTTCCTTTGGGTTGAAAGAGCCACTGCGGTGGGATTCAGACGCAGACCGATATGATCGTGCTGAAAGGCGTTTTATTACAATACTTGAAGTGTTATATACTTTTACTACAACGTGGGTTAGTATCGTGTCTTGTGCTCATTGGCCTTTAACCTTATACACACAAACTATTATTGGTTAAATACAGCTGTAGCAATACATATTCAGCATCTACTTAGGGGTCGCAGCAGTTTCAGTATCAGCGTGTGAATTCCTCCTTCATGTCGACCTTCAGACTGTACCACCTTGTCTTTTATCTCTTCTGTTGCACAAAGTTCACAAGCTCATTATTTCAACGTGTCCGTTGTTTTCCAAAAAGCTTCCCACAAGCCACCTTTCCTCTCGCATAAATTAAGAGCTGCTCGGTACCTTCTTTAGGGTCCGGTGTTTCCCTTCTGTTTGTTCATGCTAATTTTATGGGCGAGTTGGGAATAGCCTTTTCTCTTTCCCTGCGTACTGAATTGTTAGGAGTCTGTGGCGCGAGCATGGTTAATTTTGGAGCACCTAGGTGCCGGTGGAAACGTAGTGAATGAAACGCGACGGAAACTGATGTTTTGCTTGGGTTTTACTCAATTTTTTGTTTTGGTTTTTTTTTTTTTTTTTCTTTGAGTGTTGATGGCATCTTGTCCTGTGGCTCAACTCGCCTTCTGTTCCGTGGAGCCACCGATCTAGGGTTTTTAAGTCAGAAAAGCTTGTCCTTCCAGAAAAGGACTGGTCGTTGGGCAGATTGAGGGGTAGGCTCTGAGAGTCGCTGAAGTACACGGTCAGTGTTACGGCCAAACGTCACTTAACCTTGCGGTTCCCTTTCACTCCTTTCCCCCCAGCTCCCTCAGGGCTGGGAGTTTTTGGTTTGGGTTTTTTTTTTTTGCAGGGGTGTGGGTTTGTGTGGGGCGTGCGTGTGGTTTCCAAAGCAGGCGCGCGGTGTTGCCTGGTGGCAGCCTGCAGAGCCCTTTTGCTGCCTGACCTCCCCTTTTTCACTCCACTCTCAGGGCCGTAACTTTCCTTTGGCTGATTTGAGCAGAGCAATGAAGTAAGTTGCCTGTGTAAATGTGCTGGTGATACCAGGAAGGGAAGTGCTTGGACCGGTAGTGAAAAACTTGGCTCCCAGTAGGATTTCTGAAGGCAGAGCAGCAGCAGCAGCAGGAAGCAGAGCGAGTTCCCCCCGAACTGGATGTGTGTCAAACCCGTGAAAGTTTTATTGCCAAATGTTGTTTGGCAGTACCTTCCAAGGGGCTCTCTTTGGTAAACGTACATTTTCAGGAGATTCAGGGTTGTGTGTGGCAAAACGCGTCCCTCTGTCTGCGTGCCCCGCTCCACAAACATCCGGCGGCAGGGCGGTCGGTCCCCGCTCTGAGTATTGGCACGGTGATGCTGCGATATTGTCCTGGTTTGAGTGACACGGGACTAATTTCTCTACTAATACTTGGTGCAGGGGCAGGGATGAGGAATACAGGTGCAGGGGTGAGGAGGAGCGAGAGCCGGGCACTTGACCCAAGCCGGCCGACAGGATTATTTCGTACCATCAGCGTCACATTCCCTATAAATTAGAAAGTTTGCTGGGAAGTTCTCTCTCTCCCTTGATGGCTGCGATCCCGAGAACTTCGTGCCCTGGTGTCGGACTCCCGAGGCCTTCCCTTCCTCCTGCCGTCGTAGCGCTCGCAGTGTCCGACGTTTGCTGTCCGCTGCTGGGAGTGCACAGCTTCCTACGGATAGAATGGGCTGAGTATAATCTTTGCGTATTCTGTATGGGTATCGGGATCGATATTGGTTGTTTAGTGCTATTAATGTTGTTTATGGAATCCTACTCTATTAAATCTGTTTATACTCCGCCTCCCGGGTTTCCTTGTTTTTTTCCCCGATGCCCTTTTGCGGGTGGGGAGGGGTCATCGGGTGATCGAACAATTGTCTAAACGGCAAGAAGTTGTTACGGGTCTCTCAAAACGTAACGGATGTTTAGACCTAACAGAGGGGTTCTGGAAGGGAAGGAGAAAGCGTTCTCAGCCCTGACAGAAAACAGGCAGACCCTCTTCTCTGTCTGCGGCTTTCCTGTGTGCGCGACATGAAGCTGTTTTATTTTTCTCCCTTGTTCCTGGTCTAAATAGCTCTGAAGCTGCTGCTGCGGGTTTGCAATTTGCGTTGCTGCGGGTTTGTGGAGTCCTCGTTATGGACGTCTTCTGCTGTGGCCGAGTGTCAGGAGGCGGTTTTCGGTTTAAAGCTTCAGCAATGGCATCCACTGAAACCAGCGTAGGTGAAGCTGATCCTGCGCGTGCGGCTGCGCTCGCAGGGGTGCTCGGGCGCTCCTCGTGCAAAGAGCGAGGTGCGCGTGGGCACCGGCAGGGTTGCGCTGGGGTCTGGGCGCGTGCCGTACTCCTGCTTTTGGGAGACGGCAGAGAGCGTGTGCCCGGTAAGGCGGAGGGCAGTCGAAAGCTGGCAGGGACCCTGAGCAGGTTTGGTGGCGCAATGGCCGTTTGAAAAGCTCGTGACCGTCTGGAGAAAGAGCCTGGAAAAAATCATTGCCTTTTTGGCAGGAGGCGGTTCAGCGGGCCGGTGGGTTGCTGTACCCTTTAACAAAAATGTTCACCTTGGGCCGTCTAGGGTGAGGAAACCTTGGCTGTACGTAGGCTTGAGGAAACGCGCCTGTCCGTGTCTGTCACCTGCGTGCAGCCGGGAAGGTGGCTCTAGTGCAACTGAAGCTGCCGGTGAGTCAACGAAAGGCAGGGTGGTCTGAAAAATGCAAGAGCTCTCGTGGCCTGCCCCAAGAAGCGTCCCAAAGGTGATGCCAAGTACTTTTTCCTCCGCTCAGCTGTCGTCTGGGCAAACCTTCAGGGAAGAAGGCAGCTTGAGATTCCTACCTGGCTTTGTGTTCACGGGTTTTTTCCTCTCTCGGCAGGTTGTCAACGGCCAGCCTTTCTCCGCGGTCACCCTTTCTTCTGCCGTGACGGTACGGGACAGACGGAAAGGATCCAGAGTGCTCTGCCAGGACCAGGTACGTCTCCCATGTGCGTCTGCGTTTTTCCTAAGGTCCTTGTCGTGGGGGCTTTGAAGTGAACGCGAAGGATGTGCTGACTCTCCTCCCGTAGTTTTTCGATGAAATATTTGAACGCGAATACTAAAAATAAGGTGTGTTCCGGAGCACGTTGCGCCCATGCAAAGCTTGCTTCCCTCCGCTTATTTTCTCCTCCCGAAAGCATCATCTCTTTCTGTGTGCTTACCGTTAACTGGCACTGTGAGAATAATGTTGCACTAAAAGAGGCAAGAAAGCGTTCGCAAGGGATCAGATGTTCCAAAGAAAGAGACTTTGTTTTTGTGGTAAAAGCTTTATGCTTCTTCAGCCTACAGGTTTTTAAAACACATTCCAGTAGTACTGGAAAACCTTACTGAGATACTAGCCTCTGTACGCAAAGCAGTCGAGGTCAGAGAAGAGACAGGGACAAAGTGGGACGAAGCAGGTTGGCTTCTGTGTGTTTTCCGGGCTTTGCCGAGAAGCACTGGCAGCCTTGTAAGTGGTGACAGCGAGTCCCGATTGTGGTTTTGGTGAGCTACTGCTTCCCTAATGGCCTTATTTGGCAACAAGACTTTGCACTCTTTCTCTTTCTCTATTTTTTTTTTCTGTTTGTTTGTTTTTGTTTTGTTTTGTTTTAAAAACAAAGTCCACAGCCCGTCTTCTGAATTTGGTGGCATCGCCAGTCTTTGAGTTCTCAGTCGTACCAGGCGAGGTATCATAAACACGCGTTCCTCTGCGCGCTCAGCACAGCCGAAAGCATCAGTCCATCTGCCGGTCCTTTTTGGTAGCCTTATGGATTGCGGGAGCGGGGATTTGATCCCCTCCCCACCCCGCCGGTAAAACCATATGGGGGATTTTTCATCTTGCTGATTTTTCTATCCTAAATTAAACTTTAAAAAAGGTTAAAATTGTAGAATTTACAAACGTACTTGCTTTGTTTAAACTGCAGCTGCCAAATGGCTGTAGCATACAATGTATTCGGTGTACTTTGGCAATGAGGTATTTGTTCTAAAGCTTTAAAAACAGGGCCGGTTTTTTAAAAAAAAAACCAAACAAACGCTTAAACGTTTAAGAAAGGAAACGTTTAAAACCCAGTGTTTAAACAAAGGATACGTTTCAAAAGGGACAGTTGAATGTTAGGGGTTTTTTATTGCCAGTCTTCAGAGGGAGCGCTCTGGAGTTCTTGGTTTCTGTCTGGCTGTCAGCAGCGCGTTTCCCCGGCGGTTCAGCAGCGTCTCTCCTGGGCAGGGCAGCCGGCCAGACGTCCCCGCTAATCGTGCGGCACCCAACGCCGCCCCCACCCCCCCCAACCCCCCCCGAGTCAAATTATAGCTGTGTATTTTGGAGATGGATGGTTTAATGGTATAGATTGACAGCTGGGCAAGTTCATTTAGTGCCAAAGGAAAGTCAAGTACTTTTATACTATAAGTATTCTTATTGCAGAGAGAGAGAGAGAGATATCTCTAAGCATATGTGCACCTCTTCAGCGTAGAGTGAAGGACTGAGCTTTGTTCGTTCTTGTTCATTGCACTCTTCGGAGTTTTACCCTTCCCTTTCGGCTGTACTGACCCAGCAAGGTGTGCAGCAGCAGCAGCGGCGGCGGTGTGAGGGCTGTAGCTGTTTGAGGGGGTCCGTGTCAGCGCCGTGAGGAAGGGAGGAGGGGTTTCCCAGAGCCAGCCCGAGGGTTTACTGTCGTGCTCAGAATGGCAGCAGGCGGCACTTAGTCTTAATACTGACTGGAAGAGTTCCAGTCGCTCTGGCTTTGAAAGGCCGCGCTGTATTTGGCGCTGAGCTGTTTCCCTACAGGAGTCCTCCTGTAGCTCCGCTGCCGTCCCGTCCCTCGGTGTGAGGGAATTCCTCTGCTTTCTTCTGTGCTCTTTGTTAATCTGCTGAAATATAATTGGGGCTTTTTGTGTTTCAGGTGTCTCGCCGTACGGGTCTGGCGACGCTCAGGAGACCTCCCCCTGCCCAGGTGTTGTGTTAAAGGGCAAAGTAATTTGGCAGACAAGAAAGCCCTTTGCGTTCCAGCCTGTGTCAGAGGGGCTGGGGGCGGCGAGGCTTAGGTTCTGGGCCACGCCCAATTTGGCGTTAGAAGTCCGGTGGCGTTCAATATGTGCTATTGAACTATCACGCTTACGGAGGCACTAATGGCACCACACGCAATCGGATCAAGCGGCGTCCCGTGAACCAGCATGGCCACACGTAAGGATTTGGGTGGCGTTCACTAGGAACTCTCACGGCTAGATTGGTGAAAAGTGTCGTTTATTGAAGCGACAGAGGCACAAGTTCTTTTGGAGTGCCGGTGATAGTGACTGTCTGCAAAGCCCGTGCGAATACTAAAGATGCTACTGATACAGCCTGGCTACAAATGCGCTAAGTTCCAAAACAATTCTGTAGAGATTTCTAAGTTTCCCGGGGAAGCACTTGGCGTAGCCGAGTGTTGGAATCTTCCCCACGAGCGTCCTTGTGGGGGGGAGGAGAGGCTCAGCCCGTCGACGGATCCCAGCAGTCACGGGTGGTCGGCCACGGCATTTCCCTGCCCGCGTTGGTATCTTCCCTGACATCCCTCCTCTCTGATGCTATTTTCATACTCTTTTTTTTTTTTTTTTTTTTTTTTTTTTTTTTTTTTTACCGTCCAGGTGGAGCCTGATGGACTCTAGTCATACCTACTTGTGTTACGATTGGTGTAAAATTCTCTCGCTTGGCTTTTAAAGGTATAGACTACAAAAAATTCAGAGCGTGGTCTCCGTGAGGAGCGGTCGCACCTTGGAGGCGGGTAGCTTTTGGGATGGAGGTGTGTTTTGGTATTATAATGACATTATAATGAGCAAAGTTCACCCAAAGGATAGCATTTTGTCCAAAATGACAGATGGTTGGCTCAGGGTAACAATTTGGCAGCTTATCAGTTCCATAAGACCTTCAGGGGTTCCATTTGACCCTCAAGTTCCCATTTGATCGCAGAGTTTGGCCGCGGCATCTCCACTCCGCTCCATCCGCCGCACTGTTTTTCCTTAGAGTTGGCGCACCGGACTCCCCCGATGTCATCAACATCTAAGGTTGCCTCGGGGACCTTTGTGAAACGCATCCTTTGCACACCAGCTGCACTCTGCCCTGGAGAGTTTCCTCCACGCTGCACTCTTCTTCAAAATGGGACATTACCTTAATTTCTAAGTCACCTCCAGTAATGATTCCACACCAGGTTTGCCTGCCGGTGGCTGAGCGGCCCGAGGGGATGGGGCCAGCCCTGGGTCCGCTGGCTTTGTGCCCTTTTTTTGGGGGTGGAATAAAAAGGGTGTGGGGGGTGGGTGGGTGTGTCTGTGTCTGTGTGGGTGATGATGTCATTTGGGGCAGCCCAGGGGCCCTGAGGGAGCGTGGGCAGTGATGCTGCGGAGGAGCAGGTGAGTGGGGGATGGGGGGGTGACACGGGGGTCGCCCGAGAAGAGGCCGATCACAGCCCCCAAGTGTCTGAAAATTCGGGGGGGGAGAATTAGCAAACTTTAAAACCCGTAAATATGGGCGTGAGGCATTGAAATAAAGAAAAATCTCACATTTTAGTCTCTATTAATAAATGAATATTCATTGCTTTACATAGGAGGACTTTGAAATAAACCCCTAGATGTACTCTGTTACGTAAAGGATTTTAGACTCTAAAAAGGTGTGTCCCAGAGCCCATTTTTGGCTCTATCGTTCTCTCTCTGCCGGGCTGCCCGCCCTTTTCTTTACCTGCTCTGTCTCTCCCCTTCAGCTCCTCGAGGTTTTCCGGTATTCCTCAGGCTTATATTTACCCTAAATATATCTCTGTCTGTGTGTAAATGGATACCTAGGTGACATGTCTATTCTCTGTAAGGTTTTTGAAATGCAGGGAAAGCCTATTTATGGAAAGCCCTGAAAACCCCGACACACCGCCCTGCACCCCTCCCCGTTTTGGTTTTTTTTTTTTTTTTTTTTTTTTGAAGATGTAAAAGCGCTTTTAAAAGCTGCGCCTTCCCCCTTCCCCTTCTCCCCCTTTTCCCATCCCCATTTGGGGCCGCTTTCCCCTGCCGGGCCGTGCACGCAGAGCGGGAGTTGCCGCTACGGCACAAAAGTACCCCAGAGCCCTACTTCTGGGTCTGCATGGGGGATAAAACCCCGATTTTCTGTTTTCGGAAAAAAAAATAAAAAGAAAAGAAGAAAAAATTTCCCAATTTGGGTCTCCTGGGCAAGCCCCATCCACCTGGCTTGGTGCAGCTGGAAAGCAAAAAAACCCACCCCTTTTCCAGGCTCAGAAGCCAAAATCACCAATTGTTGCGTGGTGGATAAGCGTTAAAAAGCCCCAAAGCTGAGCCTTGTGGAAAAGTGGAGAAAGCCCCACCCCGCTGTGAGGAAAAGGTGGGTGCAGCGGCGGCAGTTTGGTGGCTCCAGTGTGGGCGAGTGGCGGAGCGTGGGGTGCCCCCCGTGAGTCCCCCGCTGTGGGTTCCCCCGGCCGGCTCCCCTGGGGGAGGTTCCCCCCCCCAGCGCGGGGGGGGGTTGTAGCCCTCCTCGGCCCCGCCCCCTGTTGCCATAGGCCCCGCCTCCCGATGCTGCCCCACCTGCCACCTCTCCTCGACCCGCCCCTCATGCTTGGCGGACCGCCCCCGCCGGCCTCGGCCCCGCCTCCCGCCCCGGCTCCTCCTCCGAGGCCCCGGCTCCCTGGCACCGCCCAGCCCTGCTCGGCCCCGCCCCCCCGCCCCTGCAGCGGGGAGGCGCGCATGCGCAGTACGGCGCGCGTCTGACTGCGATCGCTGCTGCCACCAGGCGACCAAAAGCCGGTCCTGCACCCGGGGAGCCGCTCATGCGCAGTACAGCGCGATGTTGCACGCTCGCTGCTGCACGGCGCCCTGCCGACACGCCGGTACCGCAACGGGAGATCGGCGCACGCGCGTACAGCGCGGCTGTTTCTGCGCTCGCTGCTGCGGCGCGAGGGGCGCGCGTGCGCAGTACAGCGAACTGCTGCGCGCTCGCTGCCGCCACCGTGCGACCGATCGCCGGTACTGCGGCCGGGGACCGGCGCATGCGCGCTACAGCGCGATGGTCTGCGCTCGCATCTGCCGCCTGGCGGCCGCAAGCCGGTACTGCAGCCGGGCGGCCGCGCCCGCGCAGTACAGCGCTCTCGTGGGTCCTGCCTCCTTCTCGGCCTCTGCCGCGCCTCCCGCCCTCCTCGGCCGCGCCTCCCCGCTCGTCCCGGCCCCGCCTCTCTACCTATCTCAGCCCCGCCTCGCCACTAGCCCTCGGCCCCGGCTCCCTGCCGTCTTCCACCCCGCCTCGCCACTAGCCCTCGGCCCCGGCTCCCTGCCGTCTTCCACCCCGCCTCCCCCATCTCGCCCCGCCTCCCCCCTCGCCTCGTCCCCGCCTCCCGGGCTACTCCGCCCCGCCTCTCCTGCGGCGGCTCTGCCGCCCCCTCGCCTCGGCGCCCCCTCCCCGCTCGTCCCGGCCCCGCCTCCCTGGCCTCTCCCGCCCCGCCTCCCCCGTCTCGGCCCCGCCTCCCCGCCCGCCTCGGCCCCGCCCTGCAGCGCCGGTCCCGCACGGGCCGCTGCCGGGCGCCGGCCCCGGCGGCGGGGGAGGGCCAGGACCACCGGGGAGACGAGCGGGCTCCTTCGGCGCGTGCGGGGGTGTCTCCCGCCCGCTGGCCGCCCGGCGCTGGCGGGGCGGGGGCTTCAAGCCGCCGCCTGCGGCAGGCTGCCGCTCCGCTGGAGGCGAGCCGGCTCCGGGTGGCCCCCGGGCGTTACCCGAGAGCTGACGGAAGGCAAGAGGGGAAGAAGGCGCGACGGTTTTATTTTGTGCCGTCGCACACAAACCCATCCAGTTTGGAAGAAGAAAAAGCCGCGGGTTTGGTAAATCCGCCCCCCCCCACCCCGCGCCGCGCAGGCGCGGCCGCACCTGCCCGTCGCCCCGGCAACGGCCCCGCGCCGCCGCCGCCGCCTCTTCACCATGGCAACCGCTCCCGGGCGGATGGGCGGGAGGACGGGCCAATCACAGCGCGGGAGCCACGCTTCGATTGGCCGAATTGCCTCGCCGGGGTGGGGCGCGGCGGGGATTGACGGCAACGCCGAGCCAATGGAGCGGGGCCTCCCAAAGAGGGGTGCGGGCGACGGCCAATGGGCGCGCGGCGAGGGCGGGCCGGGACGCTCCGGAAGCAGAGAGGGCCGGGGGAGAATGGCGCCCAGTTCGAAAGCAGAGCGGAGCGGAGCGGAGCGGCGCGGGGGGAAAGCGTAGCCCGGCCCGCGGGCTCGCCGCGAGGCAGTCGTGAGACAGCCGTGAGGCAGCTGGAGGGCGGCAAGGTGAGCGGTGGGCGGTGGGCAAAGATGCGGGAGGGCCTGAGGGGGCCCCGAGGGAACATGGCGGGGGGGGCTGTAGAGGGCCCTGAGGGGTGAAGGGGGGGGGTGGGAAGGGGCGCTGAACGGGGGCCTTGAGGGGGTCTGGGGCAACGGGGGGCTTGAGGGGGGGCACTGTAGGCTCGGAGCGGGGCTGGCTGGGCCCGGCTCCCCGCGGGGTGCCTTGGGCCTGGGGGGTTTGGGGTGCGGGGCTGGTGGTGCCGGAGAAATAAAGGCCGAAAGGGTGATAGCGAAGCGGCGCCCGGGCCGTGCCGGCGCTTCCCCGCAGCGCGGTGGGGTCGGGCCCTCCGCACTTGCCCAGCGCTCCCCAAAAGCGTCTGTGGGCCCTGGGGGTGGCGGGCTGTGGGGTGGCTGCGCTCGGGCTGGCCCTCAGCGTGGCCCGCGGGGACGGCCGAGGGGGTGAGGAAGCGGAGGGGGTGAGCCGGTTTGGGGCCCGAAACAGAGAGCAGGTCTTCTGCCCCGAGGGTTGGAAAGCAGGCTCCCGGGGCTGGTTTTGGGGTGCAGAAACAGGCGGAGTTGTGTGGCTTTGGGCTGAGGAGCAGGGGTGCAGTCCTGCGTTTTGGGGGCTTGAGAAGGGGCCCGGCAGCTGAGGTTATGGGCTCAGAAAGGGGCACTAAACGAGCGGGTTTGGGGGTTAAGAGCAGACTCCAGTCCGGCTGGTTTCGCAGGGGCCGGCGGGGAGGCAGGGAGGAGTTGGGAGGCGTTGGGGGCTGCGGGGGAAAGCAGGGGGTGGGCAAGGTGCGTGGACCGTCCCCGGAGGTGGGGGTCTGGTGCCATGGGACCCCCGAGTTCAGGAGGCCGGCATGTAGCCGACTGAACTCCGTGTCTCTCGGTGGGGAAAGGTGCTTTTCAGACCTGGCACGCCTCTCCTCTTTGAATCTAGCTCTTCTTTGGACATTGCTTAGCATAGCTATTAAGTAATTAATCATAGCAACTTATTGATATTTATACTGTGTAAAGCCATGGTGTTTAACCCTACCACTCAAGTCAGGATGCTGCTTGGTTGACGGCCTCGTCAACAGCCCAGACTATTGCAAGTGGCTGGAGCTGGGACGAAGGAGTTGAAATCAGCTGGAGCTTCAGCGCAGAGCCGGGGCTTCAATTAGCCAGAGCTTGGCAAGCCGGAGCTGGAGGGAGATGGGGTGTCCTCTGTCCGGAGCACGCATTAGCCAGAGGCAAGACTCCCGGCAGCGGTAATGAGCAGGAGCTGCAATTGGCCGGAGCGTGTGTTGGCTGGAGCAGCCGCTGGCCAAACTGCACTCCCCGCAGGGCTGAAGAGCGGCCGGGTGCAGGCTGGGCTGTCCCAAGCGAGGAGCTGCGAGCAGAGGGGAGGCGAGCGGTGCTTCTGCCGGCGGGGAGCCCGGCCTCTTGCCGGGGGGGTTAAATCCCCGCCAGGCACCTGTCTGGGCCCCGTTCCCGAGGGCAGAGGTGGGGTGGGGGTCCCCCGGCTTGTGGCCGTTGTCTGGCCGCGACAAAGAGGGTCATTTCTCGCCTCCTCTTTTCCCAGTGCCCCCTTGTGCGTCCCGGGAAGAAAATCCTGCGGGACTGATTCCGCCAGCTGCTCAGGTAATCGCAGGCGTGGGCCTGGGGGAGCGGGGAGACACGTTTGCGAGTTCGGGGGCGCTCCAGGCACTCCACGTCAAACGGGCAGAAAAGGCAAATTTGCTGCCAGCGCAGAAAAGCTGATGCAGGGCTGCAGTGAACAGAGCGTGCCTCCTTCCCGGGTTGGTGCCTGGGTAGTTAGGAATGTCTTCCTTTGGGTTGAAAGAGCCACTGCGGTGGGATTCAGACGCAGACCGATATGATCGTGCTGAAAGGCGTTTTATTACAATACTTGAAGTGTTATATACTTTTACTACAACGTGGGTTAGTATCGTGTCTTGTGCTCATTGGCCTTTAACCTTATACACACAAACTATTATTGGTTAAATACAGCTGTAGCAATACATATTCAGCATCTACTTAGGGGTCGCAGCAGTTTCAGTATCAGCGTGTGAATTCCTCCTTCATGTCGACCTTCAGACTGTACCACCTTGTCTTTTATCTCTTCTGTTGCACAAAGTTCACAAGCTCATTATTTCAACGTGTCCGTTGTTTTCCAAAAAGCTTCCCACAAGCCACCTTTCCTCTCGCATAAATTAAGAGCTGCTCGGTACCTTCTTTAGGGTCCGGTGTTTCCCTTCTGTTTGTTCATGCTAATTTTATGGGCGAGTTGGGAATAGCCTTTTCTCTTTCCCTGCGTACTGAATTGTTAGGAGTCTGTGGCGCGAGCATGGTTAATTTTGGAGCACCTAGGTGCCGGTGGAAACGTAGTGAATGAAACGCGACGGAAACTGATGTTTTGCTTGGGTTTTACTCAATTTTTTGTTTTGGTTTTTTTTTTTTTTTTTCTTTGAGTGTTGATGGCATCTTGTCCTGTGGCTCAACTCGCCTTCTGTTCCGTGGAGCCACCGATCTAGGGTTTTTAAGTCAGAAAAGCTTGTCCTTCCAGAAAAGGACTGGTCGTTGGGCAGATTGAGGGGTAGGCTCTGAGAGTCGCTGAAGTACACGGTCAGTGTTACGGCCAAACGTCACTTAACCTTGCGGTTCCCTTTCACTCCTTTCCCCCCAGCTCCCTCAGGGCTGGGAGTTTTTGGTTTGGGTTTTTTTTTTTTGCAGGGGTGTGGGTTTGTGTGGGGCGTGCGTGTGGTTTCCAAAGCAGGCGCGCGGTGTTGCCTGGTGGCAGCCTGCAGAGCCCTTTTGCTGCCTGACCTCCCCTTTTTCACTCCACTCTCAGGGCCGTAACTTTCCTTTGGCTGATTTGAGCAGAGCAATGAAGTAAGTTGCCTGTGTAAATGTGCTGGTGATACCAGGAAGGGAAGTGCTTGGACCGGTAGTGAAAAACTTGGCTCCCAGTAGGATTTCTGAAGGCAGAGCAGCAGCAGCAGCAGGAAGCAGAGCGAGTTCCCCCCGAACTGGATGTGTGTCAAACCCGTGAAAGTTTTATTGCCAAATGTTGTTTGGCAGTACCTTCCAAGGGGCTCTCTTTGGTAAACGTACATTTTCAGGAGATTCAGGGTTGTGTGTGGCAAAACGCGTCCCTCTGTCTGCGTGCCCCGCTCCACAAACATCCGGCGGCAGGGCGGTCGGTCCCCGCTCTGAGTATTGGCACGGTGATGCTGCGATATTGTCCTGGTTTGAGTGACACGGGACTAATTTCTCTACTAATACTTGGTGCAGGGGCAGGGATGAGGAATACAGGTGCAGGGGTGAGGAGGAGCGAGAGCCGGGCACTTGACCCAAGCCGGCCGACAGGATTATTTCGTACCATCAGCGTCACATTCCCTATAAATTAGAAAGTTTGCTGGGAAGTTCTCTCTCTCCCTTGATGGCTGCGATCCCGAGAACTTCGTGCCCTGGTGTCGGACTCCCGAGGCCTTCCCTTCCTCCTGCCGTCGTAGCGCTCGCAGTGTCCGACGTTTGCTGTCCGCTGCTGGGAGTGCACAGCTTCCTACGGATAGAATGGGCTGAGTATAATCTTTGCGTATTCTGTATGGGTATCGGGATCGATATTGGTTGTTTAGTGCTATTAATGTTGTTTATGGAATCCTACTCTATTAAATCTGTTTATACTCCGCCTCCCGGGTTTCCTTGTTTTTTTCCCCGATGCCCTTTTGCGGGTGGGGAGGGGTCATCGGGTGATCGAACAATTGTCTAAACGGCAAGAAGTTGTTACGGGTCTCTCAAAACGTAACGGATGTTTAGACCTAACAGAGGGGTTCTGGAAGGGAAGGAGAAAGCGTTCTCAGCCCTGACAGAAAACAGGCAGACCCTCTTCTCTGTCTGCGGCTTTCCTGTGTGCGCGACATGAAGCTGTTTTATTTTTCTCCCTTGTTCCTGGTCTAAATAGCTCTGAAGCTGCTGCTGCGGGTTTGCAATTTGCGTTGCTGCGGGTTTGTGGAGTCCTCGTTATGGACGTCTTCTGCTGTGGCCGAGTGTCAGGAGGCGGTTTTCGGTTTAAAGCTTCAGCAATGGCATCCACTGAAACCAGCGTAGGTGAAGCTGATCCTGCGCGTGCGGCTGCGCTCGCAGGGGTGCTCGGGCGCTCCTCGTGCAAAGAGCGAGGTGCGCGTGGGCACCGGCAGGGTTGCGCTGGGGTCTGGGCGCGTGCCGTACTCCTGCTTTTGGGAGACGGCAGAGAGCGTGTGCCCGGTAAGGCGGAGGGCAGTCGAAAGCTGGCAGGGACCCTGAGCAGGTTTGGTGGCGCAATGGCCGTTTGAAAAGCTCGTGACCGTCTGGAGAAAGAGCCTGGAAAAAATCATTGCCTTTTTGGCAGGAGGCGGTTCAGCGGGCCGGTGGGTTGCTGTACCCTTTAACAAAAATGTTCACCTTGGGCCGTCTAGGGTGAGGAAACCTTGGCTGTACGTAGGCTTGAGGAAACGCGCCTGTCCGTGTCTGTCACCTGCGTGCAGCCGGGAAGGTGGCTCTAGTGCAACTGAAGCTGCCGGTGAGTCAACGAAAGGCAGGGTGGTCTGAAAAATGCAAGAGCTCTCGTGGCCTGCCCCAAGAAGCGTCCCAAAGGTGATGCCAAGTACTTTTTCCTCCGCTCAGCTGTCGTCTGGGCAAACCTTCAGGGAAGAAGGCAGCTTGAGATTCCTACCTGGCTTTGTGTTCACGGGTTTTTTCCTCTCTCGGCAGGTTGTCAACGGCCAGCCTTTCTCCGCGGTCACCCTTTCTTCTGCCGTGACGGTACGGGACAGACGGAAAGGATCCAGAGTGCTCTGCCAGGACCAGGTACGTCTCCCATGTGCGTCTGCGTTTTTCCTAAGGTCCTTGTCGTGGGGGCTTTGAAGTGAACGCGAAGGATGTGCTGACTCTCCTCCCGTAGTTTTTCGATGAAATATTTGAACGCGAATACTAAAAATAAGGTGTGTTCCGGAGCACGTTGCGCCCATGCAAAGCTTGCTTCCCTCCGCTTATTTTCTCCTCCCGAAAGCATCATCTCTTTCTGTGTGCTTACCGTTAACTGGCACTGTGAGAATAATGTTGCACTAAAAGAGGCAAGAAAGCGTTCGCAAGGGATCAGATGTTCCAAAGAAAGAGACTTTGTTTTTGTGGTAAAAGCTTTATGCTTCTTCAGCCTACAGGTTTTTAAAACACATTCCAGTAGTACTGGAAAACCTTACTGAGATACTAGCCTCTGTACGCAAAGCAGTCGAGGTCAGAGAAGAGACAGGGACAAAGTGGGACGAAGCAGGTTGGCTTCTGTGTGTTTTCCGGGCTTTGCCGAGAAGCACTGGCAGCCTTGTAAGTGGTGACAGCGAGTCCCGATTGTGGTTTTGGTGAGCTACTGCTTCCCTAATGGCCTTATTTGGCAACAAGACTTTGCACTCTTTCTCTTTCTCTATTTTTTTTTTCTGTTTGTTTGTTTTTGTTTTGTTTTGTTTTAAAAACAAAGTCCACAGCCCGTCTTCTGAATTTGGTGGCATCGCCAGTCTTTGAGTTCTCAGTCGTACCAGGCGAGGTATCATAAACACGCGTTCCTCTGCGCGCTCAGCACAGCCGAAAGCATCAGTCCATCTGCCGGTCCTTTTTGGTAGCCTTATGGATTGCGGGAGCGGGGATTTGATCCCCTCCCCACCCCGCCGGTAAAACCATATGGGGGATTTTTCATCTTGCTGATTTTTCTATCCTAAATTAAACTTTAAAAAAGGTTAAAATTGTAGAATTTACAAACGTACTTGCTTTGTTTAAACTGCAGCTGCCAAATGGCTGTAGCATACAATGTATTCGGTGTACTTTGGCAATGAGGTATTTGTTCTAAAGCTTTAAAAACAGGGCCGGTTTTTTAAAAAAAAAACCAAACAAACGCTTAAACGTTTAAGAAAGGAAACGTTTAAAACCCAGTGTTTAAACAAAGGATACGTTTCAAAAGGGACAGTTGAATGTTAGGGGTTTTTTATTGCCAGTCTTCAGAGGGAGCGCTCTGGAGTTCTTGGTTTCTGTCTGGCTGTCAGCAGCGCGTTTCCCCGGCGGTTCAGCAGCGTCTCTCCTGGGCAGGGCAGCCGGCCAGACGTCCCCGCTAATCGTGCGGCACCCAACGCCGCCCCCACCCCCCCCAACCCCCCCCGAGTCAAATTATAGCTGTGTATTTTGGAGATGGATGGTTTAATGGTATAGATTGACAGCTGGGCAAGTTCATTTAGTGCCAAAGGAAAGTCAAGTACTTTTATACTATAAGTATTCTTATTGCAGAGAGAGAGAGAGAGATATCTCTAAGCATATGTGCACCTCTTCAGCGTAGAGTGAAGGACTGAGCTTTGTTCGTTCTTGTTCATTGCACTCTTCGGAGTTTTACCCTTCCCTTTCGGCTGTACTGACCCAGCAAGGTGTGCAGCAGCAGCAGCGGCGGCGGTGTGAGGGCTGTAGCTGTTTGAGGGGGTCCGTGTCAGCGCCGTGAGGAAGGGAGGAGGGGTTTCCCAGAGCCAGCCCGAGGGTTTACTGTCGTGCTCAGAATGGCAGCAGGCGGCACTTAGTCTTAATACTGACTGGAAGAGTTCCAGTCGCTCTGGCTTTGAAAGGCCGCGCTGTATTTGGCGCTGAGCTGTTTCCCTACAGGAGTCCTCCTGTAGCTCCGCTGCCGTCCCGTCCCTCGGTGTGAGGGAATTCCTCTGCTTTCTTCTGTGCTCTTTGTTAATCTGCTGAAATATAATTGGGGCTTTTTGTGTTTCAGGTGTCTCGCCGTACGGGTCTGGCGACGCTCAGGAGACCTCCCCCTGCCCAGGTGTTGTGTTAAAGGGCAAAGTAATTTGGCAGACAAGAAAGCCCTTTGCGTTCCAGCCTGTGTCAGAGGGGCTGGGGGCGGCGAGGCTTAGGTTCTGGGCCACGCCCAATTTGGCGTTAGAAGTCCGGTGGCGTTCAATATGTGCTATTGAACTATCACGCTTACGGAGGCACTAATGGCACCACACGCAATCGGATCAAGCGGCGTCCCGTGAACCAGCATGGCCACACGTAAGGATTTGGGTGGCGTTCACTAGGAACTCTCACGGCTAGATTGGTGAAAAGTGTCGTTTATTGAAGCGACAGAGGCACAAGTTCTTTTGGAGTGCCGGTGATAGTGACTGTCTGCAAAGCCCGTGCGAATACTAAAGATGCTACTGATACAGCCTGGCTACAAATGCGCTAAGTTCCAAAACAATTCTGTAGAGATTTCTAAGTTTCCCGGGGAAGCACTTGGCGTAGCCGAGTGTTGGAATCTTCCCCACGAGCGTCCTTGTGGGGGGGAGGAGAGGCTCAGCCCGTCGACGGATCCCAGCAGTCACGGGTGGTCGGCCACGGCATTTCCCTGCCCGCGTTGGTATCTTCCCTGACATCCCTCCTCTCTGATGCTATTTTCATACTCTTTTTTTTTTTTTTTTTTTTTTTTTTTTTTTTTTTTTTTTTACCGTCCAGGTGGAGCCTGATGGACTCTAGTCATACCTACTTGTGTTACGATTGGTGTAAAATTCTCTCGCTTGGCTTTTAAAGGTATAGACTACAAAAAATTCAGAGCGTGGTCTCCGTGAGGAGCGGTCGCACCTTGGAGGCGGGTAGCTTTTGGGATGGAGGTGTGTTTTGGTATTATAATGACATTATAATGAGCAAAGTTCACCCAAAGGATAGCATTTTGTCCAAAATGACAGATGGTTGGCTCAGGGTAACAATTTGGCAGCTTATCAGTTCCATAAGACCTTCAGGGGTTCCATTTGACCCTCAAGTTCCCATTTGATCGCAGAGTTTGGCCGCGGCATCTCCACTCCGCTCCATCCGCCGCACTGTTTTTCCTTAGAGTTGGCGCACCGGACTCCCCCGATGTCATCAACATCTAAGGTTGCCTCGGGGACCTTTGTGAAACGCATCCTTTGCACACCAGCTGCACTCTGCCCTGGAGAGTTTCCTCCACGCTGCACTCTTCTTCAAAATGGGACATTACCTTAATTTCTAAGTCACCTCCAGTAATGATTCCACACCAGGTTTGCCTGCCGGTGGCTGAGCGGCCCGAGGGGATGGGGCCAGCCCTGGGTCCGCTGGCTTTGTGCCCTTTTTTTGGGGGTGGAATAAAAAGGGTGTGGGGGGTGGGTGGGTGTGTCTGTGTCTGTGTGGGTGATGATGTCATTTGGGGCAGCCCAGGGGCCCTGAGGGAGCGTGGGCAGTGATGCTGCGGAGGAGCAGGTGAGTGGGGGATGGGGGGGTGACACGGGGGTCGCCCGAGAAGAGGCCGATCACAGCCCCCAAGTGTCTGAAAATTCGGGGGGGGAGAATTAGCAAACTTTAAAACCCGTAAATATGGGCGTGAGGCATTGAAATAAAGAAAAATCTCACATTTTAGTCTCTATTAATAAATGAATATTCATTGCTTTACATAGGAGGACTTTGAAATAAACCCCTAGATGTACTCTGTTACGTAAAGGATTTTAGACTCTAAAAAGGTGTGTCCCAGAGCCCATTTTTGGCTCTATCGTTCTCTCTCTGCCGGGCTGCCCGCCCTTTTCTTTACCTGCTCTGTCTCTCCCCTTCAGCTCCTCGAGGTTTTCCGGTATTCCTCAGGCTTATATTTACCCTAAATATATCTCTGTCTGTGTGTAAATGGATACCTAGGTGACATGTCTATTCTCTGTAAGGTTTTTGAAATGCAGGGAAAGCCTATTTATGGAAAGCCCTGAAAACCCCGACACACCGCCCTGCACCCCTCCCCGTTTTGGTTTTTTTTTTTTTTTTTTTTTTTGAAGATGTAAAAGCGCTTTTAAAAGCTGCGCCTTCCCCCTTCCCCTTCTCCCCCTTTTCCCATCCCCATTTGGGGCCGCTTTCCCCTGCCGGGCTGTGCACGCAGAGCGGGAGTTGCCGCTACGGCACAAAAGTACCCCAGAGCCCTACTTCTGGGTCTGCATGGGGGATAAAACCCCGATTTTCTGTTTTCGGAAAAAAAAATAAAAAGAAAAGAAGAAAAAATTTCCCAATTTGGGTCTCCTGGGCAAGCCCCATCCACCTGGCTTGGTGCAGCTGGAAAGCAAAAAAACCCACCCCTTTTCCAGGCTCAGAAGCCAAAATCACCAATTGTTGCGTGGTGGATAAGCGTTAAAAAGCCCCAAAGCTGAGCCTTGTGGAAAAGTGGAGAAAGCCCCACCCCGCTGTGAGGAAAAGGTGGGTGCAGCGGCGGCAGTTTGGTGGCTCCAGTGTGGGCGAGTGGCGGAGCGTGGGGTGCCCCCCGTGAGTCCCCCGCTGTGGGTTCCCCCGGCCGGCTCCCCTGGGGGAGGTTCCCCCCCCCCAGCGCGGGGGGGGGTTGTAGCCCTCCTCGGCCCCGCCCCCTGTTGCCATAGGCCCCGCCTCCCGATGCTGCCCCACCTGCCACCTCTCCTCGACCCGCCCCTCATGCTTGGCGGACCGCCCCCGCCGGCCTCGGCCCCGCCTCCCGCCCCGGCTCCTCCTCCGAGGCCCCGGCTCCCTGGCACCGCCCAGCCCTGCTCGGCCCCGCCCCCCCGCCCCTGCAGCGGGGAGGCGCGCATGCGCAGTACGGCGCGCGTCTGACTGCGATCGCTGCTGCCACCAGGCGACCAAAAGCCGGTCCTGCACCCGGGGAGCCGCTCATGCGCAGTACAGCGCGATGTTGCACGCTCGCTGCTGCACGGCGCCCTGCCGACACGCCGGTACCGCAACGGGAGATCGGCGCACGCGCGTACAGCGCGGCTGTTTCTGCGCTCGCTGCTGCGGCGCGAGGGGCGCGCGTGCGCAGTACAGCGAACTGCTGCGCGCTCGCTGCCGCCACCGTGCGACCGATCGCCGGTACTGCGGCCGGGGACCGGCGCATGCGCGCTACAGCGCGATGGTCTGCGCTCGCATCTGCCGCCTGGCGGCCGCAAGCCGGTACTGCAGCCGGGCGGCCGCGCCCGCGCAGTACAGCGCTCTCGTGGGTCCTGCCTCCTTCTCGGCCTCTGCCGCGCCTCCCGCCCTCCTCGGCCGCGCCTCCCCGCTCGTCCCGGCCCCGCCTCTCTACCTATCTCAGCCCCGCCTCGCCACTAGCCCTCGGCCCCGGCTCCCTGCCGTCTTCCACCCCGCCTCGCCACTAGCCCTCGGCCCCGGCTCCCTGCCGTCTTCCACCCCGCCTCCCCCATCTCGCCCCGCCTCCCCCCTCGCCTCGTCCCCGCCTCCCGGGCTACTCCGCCCCGCCTCTCCTGCGGCGGCTCTGCCGCCCCCTCGCCTCGGCGCCCCCTCCCCGCTCGTCCCGGCCCCGCCTCCCTGGCCTCTCCCGCCCCGCCTCCCCCGTCTCGGCCCCGCCTCCCCGCCCGCCTCGGCCCCGCCCTGCAGCGCCGGTCCCGCACGGGCCGCTGCCGGGCGCCGGCCCCGGCGGCGGGGGAGGGCCAGGACCACCGGGGAGACGAGCGGGCTCCTTCGGCGCGTGCGGGGGTGTCTCCCGCCCGCTGGCCGCCCGGCGCTGGCGGGGCGGGGGCTTCAAGCCGCCGCCTGCGGCAGGCTGCCGCTCCGCTGGAGGCGAGCCGGCTCCGGGTGGCCCCCGGGCGTTACCCGAGAGCTGACGGAAGGCAAGAGGGGAAGAAGGCGCGACGGTTTTATTTTGTGCCGTCGCACACAAACCCATCCAGTTTGGAAGAAGAAAAAGCCGCGGGTTTGGTAAATCCGCCCCCCCCCACCCCGCGCCGCGCAGGCGCGGCCGCACCTGCCCGTCGCCCCGGCAACGGCCCCGCGCCGCCGCCGCCGCCTCTTCACCATGGCAACCGCTCCCGGGCGGATGGGCGGGAGGACGGGCCAATCACAGCGCGGGAGCCACGCTTCGATTGGCCGAATTGCCTCGCCGGGGTGGGGCGCGGCGGGGATTGACGGCAACGCCGAGCCAATGGAGCGGGGCCTCCCAAAGAGGGGTGCGGGCGACGGCCAATGGGCGCGCGGCGAGGGCGGGCCGGGACGCTCCGGAAGCAGAGAGGGCCGGGGGAGAATGGCGCCCAGTTCGAAAGCGGAGCGGAGCGGAGCGGAGCGGCGCGGGGGGAAAGCGTAGCCCGGCCCGCGGGCTCGCCGCGAGGCAGTCGTGAGACAGCCGTGAGGCAGCTGGAGGGCGGCAAGGTGAGCGGTGGGCGGTGGGCAAAGATGCGGGAGGGCCTGAGGGGGCCCCGAGGGAACATGGCGGGGGGGGCTGTAGAGGGCCCTGAGGGGTGAAGGGGGGGGGTGGGAAGGGGCGCTGAACGGGGGCCTTGAGGGGGTCTGGGGCAACGGGGGGCTTGAGGGGGGGCACTGTAGGCTCGGAGCGGGGCTGGCTGGGCCCGGCTCCCCGCGGGGTGCCTTGGGCCTGGGGGGTTTGGGGTGCGGGGCTGGTGGTGCCGGAGAAATAAAGGCCGAAAGGGTGATAGCGAAGCGGCGCCCGGGCCGTGCCGGCGCTTCCCCGCAGCGCGGTGGGGTCGGGCCCTCCGCACTTGCCCAGCGCTCCCCAAAAGCGTCTGTGGGCCCTGGGGGTGGCGGGCTGTGGGGTGGCTGCGCTCGGGCTGGCCCTCAGCGTGGCCCGCGGGGACGGCCGAGGGGGTGAGGAAGCGGAGGGGGTGAGCCGGTTTGGGGCCCGAAACAGAGAGCAGGTCTTCTGCCCCGAGGGTTGGAAAGCAGGCTCCCGGGGCTGGTTTTGGGGTGCAGAAACAGGCGGAGTTGTGTGGCTTTGGGCTGAGGAGCAGGGGTGCAGTCCTGCGTTTTGGGGGCTTGAGAAGGGGCCCGGCAGCTGAGGTTATGGGCTCAGAAAGGGGCACTAAACGAGCGGGTTTGGGGGTTAAGAGCAGACTCCAGTCCGGCTGGTTTCGCAGGGGCCGGCGGGGAGGCAGGGAGGAGTTGGGAGGCGTTGGGGGCTGCGGGGGAAAGCAGGGGGTGGGCAAGGTGCGTGGACCGTCCCCGGAGGTGGGGGTCTGGTGCCATGGGACCCCCGAGTTCAGGAGGCCGGCATGTAGCCGACTGAACTCCGTGTCTCTCGGTGGGGAAAGGTGCTTTTCAGACCTGGCACGCC
>NW_028128746.1:0-48236 GCF_965231255.1 Vanellus vanellus | reverse complement strand
AGGGTGCTTTTGAGGATGGAGTCCCCGCAGGAAAGCAGAGAGGGCCAAATTTGTCTGGGGCATTTGAAAGGGTTCCAGGAGGCAGTGAGAACCAGCATTACTTTTCCCCGCTGGCACCTTTGCTGTGGCAGCAAAAGCTGGACGTTTGTCTTTTTGCTCCGGAGGTTGCCAAAAGCGAAAACAGGTGCTTTTGAGGATGGAGTCCGCAGGAAAGCAGAGAGGGCCAAATTGTCTGGGGCATTTGAAGAGGTTCCAGGAGGCAGTGAGAACCAGCATTACTTTTCCCCGCTGGCACCTTTGCTGTGGCAGCAAAAGCTGGACGTTTGTCTTTTTTGCTCCGGAGGCTGCCGAAAAGCGAAACAGGTGCTTTTGAGGATGGAGTCCACAGGAAAGCAGAGAGGGCCAAATGTCTGCGGCATTTGAAAGGGTTCCAGGAGGCAGTGAGAACCAGCCATTACTTTTCCCCGCTGGGCACCTTTGCTGTGGCAGCAAAGCTGGACGTTTGTCTTTTTTGCTCCGGAGGCTGCCGAAAGCGAAAACAGGTGCTTTTGAGGATGGAGTCCACAGGAAAGCAGAGAGGCCAAATTGTCTGCGGCATTTGAAAGGGTTCCAGGAGGCAGTGAGAACCAGCATTACTTTTCCCGCTGGCACCTTTGCTGTGGCAGCAAAAGCTGGACGTTTGTCTTTTTTGCTCCGGAGGCTGCCGAAAAGCGAAAACAGGTGCTTTTGAGGATGGAGTCCGCAGGAAAGCAGAGAGGGCCAAATTGTCTGTGGCATTTGAAAGGGTTCCAGGAGGCAGTGAGAACCAGCATTACTTTTTCCCCGCTGGCCACCTTTGCTGTGGCCAGCAAAGCTGGACGTTTGTCTTTTTGCTCCGGAGGTTGCCGAAAGCGAAAACAGGTGCTTTTGAGCATGGAGTCGCAGGAAAAGCAGAGAGGGCCAAATTGTCTGTGGCATTTGAAAGGGTTCCAGGAGGCAGTGAGAACCAGCATTACTTTTCCCCGCTGGCACCTTTGCTGTGGCAGCAAAAGCTGGACGTTTGTGTCTTTTTTACTCCGGAGGTTGCCGAAAGCGAAAACAGGTGCTTTTGAGGATGGAGTCCGCAGGAAAGCAGAGAGGGCCAAAATGTCTGTGGCATTTGAAGAGGTTCCAGGAGGCAGTGAGAACCAGCATTACTTTTCCCCGCTGGCACCTTTGCTGTGGCAGCAAAAGCTGGACGTTTGTCTTTTTTGCTCCGGAGGCTGCCGAAAGCGAAAACAGGTGCTTTTGAGGATGGAGTCCGCAGGAAAGCAGAGAGAGCCAAATTGTCTGGGGCATTTGAAAGAGTTCCAGGAGGCAGTGAGAACCAGCATCACTTTTCCCGGCTGGCACCTTTGCTGTGGCAGCAAAAGCTGGACGTTTGTCTTTTTACCACCGGAGGGCGCCGAAAGTGAAAAAAGTCGCTTTTGAGGATAGAGTCCGCAGGAAAGCAGAGAGGGCTTATTGTCTGTGGCATTTGAAAGGGTTCCAGGAGGCAGTGAGAACCAGCATTACTTTTCCCTGCTGGCACCTTTACTGTGGCAGCAAAAGCTGGACGTTTGTCTTTTTTGCTCCGGAGGTTGCCGAAAGCGAAAACAGGTGCTTTTGAGGATGGAGTCCGCAGGAAAGCAGAGAGGGCCAAATTGTCTGGGGCATTTGAAGAGGTTCCAGGAGGCAGTGAGAACCAGCATTACTTTTCCCCGCTGGCACCTTTGCTGTGGCAGCAAAAGCTGGACGTTTGTCTTTTTTGCTCCGGAGGTTGCCGAAAGCGAAAACAGGTGCTTTTGAGGATGGAGTCCGCAGGAAAGCAGAGAGGGCCAAATTGTCTGGGGCATTTGAAAGGGTTCCAGGAGGCAGTGAGAACCAGCATTACTTTTCCCCGCTGGCACCTTTGCTGTGGCAGCAAAAGCTGGACGTTTGTCTTTTTTGCTCCGGAGGTTGCCGAAAGCGAAAACAGGTGCTTTTGAGCATGGAGTCCGCAGGAAAGCAGAGAGGGCCAAATTGTCTGTGGCATTTGAAAGGGTTCCAGGAGGCAGTGAGAACCAGCATTACTTTTCCCCGCTGGCACCTTTGCTGTGGCAGCAAAAGCTGGACGTTTGTCTTTTTTGCTCCGGAGGCTGCCGAAAGCGAAAACAGGTGCTTTTGAGGATGGAGTCCGCAGGAAAGCAGAGAGGGCCAAATTGTCTGGGGCATTTGAAAGGGTTCCAGGAGGCAGTGAGAACCAGCATTACTTTTCCCCGCTGGCACCTTTGCTGTGGCAGCAAAAGCTGGACGTTTGTCTTTTTTGCTCCGGAGGTTGCCAAAAGCAAAAACAGGTGCTTTTGAGGATGGAGTCCGCAGGAAAGCAGAGAGGGCCAAATTGTCTGGGGCATTTGAAGAGGTTCCAGGAGGCAGTGAGAACCAGCATTACTTTTCCCCGCTGGCACCTTTGCTGTGGCAGCAAAAGCTGGACGTTTGTCTTTTTTGCTCCGGAGGTTGCCGAAAGCGAAAACAGGTGCTTTTGAGCATGGAGTCCGCAGGAAAGCAGAGAGGGCCAAATTGTCTGTGGCATTTGAAAGGGTTCCAGGAGGCAGTGAGAACCAGCATTACTTTTCCCCGCTGGCACCTTTGCTGTGGCAGCAAAAGCTGGACGTTTGTCTTTTTTGCTCCGGAGGCTGCCGAAAGCGAAAACAGGTGCTTTTGAGGATGGAGTCCGCAGGAAAGCAGAGAGGGCCAAATTGTCTGGGGCATTTGAAAGGGTTCCAGGAGGCAGTGAGAACCAGCATTACTTTTCCCCGCTGGCACCTTTGCTGTGGCAGCAAAAGCTGGACGTTTGTCTTTTTTGCTCCGGAGGTTGCCAAAAGCGAAAACAGGTGCTTTTGAGGATGGAGTCCGCAGGAAAGCAGAGAGGGCCAAATTGTCTGGGGCATTTGAAGAGGTTCCAGGAGGCAGTGAGAACCAGCATTACTTTTCCCCGCTGGCACCTTTGCTGTGGCAGCAAAAGCTGGACGTTTGTCTTTTTTGCTCCGGAGGCTGCCGAAAGCGAAAACAGGTGCTTTTGAGGATGGAGTCCACAGGAAAGCAGAGAGGGCCAAATTGTCTGCGGCATTTGAAAGGGTTCCAGGAGGCAGTGAGAACCAGCATTACTTTTCCCCGCTGGCACCTTTGCTGTGGCAGCAAAAGCTGGACGTTTGTCTTTTTTGCTCCGGAGGCTGCCGAAAGCGAAAACAGGTGCTTTTGAGGATGGAGTCCGCAGGAAAGCAGAGAGGGCCAAATTGTCTGTGGCATTTGAAAGGGTTCCAGGAGGCAGTGAGAACCAGCATTACTTTTCCCCGCTGGCACCTTTGCTGTGGCAGCAAAAGCTGGACGTTTGTCTTTTTTGCTCCGGAGGTTGCCGAAAGCGAAAACAGGTGCTTTTGAGCATGGAGTCCGCAGGAAAGCAGAGAGGGCCAAATTGTCTGTGGCATTTGAAGAGGTTCCAGGAGGCAGTGAGAACCAGCATTACTTTTCCCCGCTGGCACCTTTGCTGTGGCAGCAAAAGCTGGACGTTTGTCTTTTTTGCTCCGGAGGCTGCCGAAAGCGAAAACAGGTGCTTTTGAGGATGGAGTCCGCAGGAAAGCAGAGAGAGCCAAATTGTCTGGGGCATTTGAAAGAGTTCCAGGAGGCAGTGAGAACCAGCATCACTTTTCCCGGCTGGCACCTTTGCTGTGGCAGCAAAAGCTGGACGTTTGTCTTTTTACCACCGGAGGGCGCCGAAAGTGAAAAAAGTCGCTTTTGAGGATAGAGTCCGCAGGAAAGCAGAGAGGGCTTAATTGTCTGTGGCATTTGAAAGGGTTCCAGGAGGCAGTGAGAACCAGCATTACTTTTCCCTGCTGGCACCTTTACTGTGGCAGCAAAAGCTGGACGTTTGTCTTTTTTGCTCCGGAGGTTGCCGAAAGCGAAAACAGGTGCTTTTGAGGATGGAGTCCGCAGGAAAGCAGAGAGGGCCAAATTGTCTGGGGCATTTGAAGAGGTTCCAGGAGGCAGTGAGAACCAGCATTACTTTTCCCCGCTGGCACCTTTGCTGTGGCAGCAAAAGCTGGACGTTTGTCTTTTTTGCTCCGGAGGTTGCCGAAAGCGAAAACAGGTGCTTTTGAGGATGGAGTCCGCAGGAAAGCAGAGAGGGCCAAATTGTCTGGGGCATTTGAAAGGGTTCCAGGAGGCAGTGAGAACCAGCATTACTTTTCCCCGCTGGCACCTTTGCTGTGGCAGCAAAAGCTGGACGTTTGTCTTTTTTGCTCCGGAGGTTGCCGAAAGCGAAAACAGGTGCTTTTGAGCATGGAGTCCGCAGGAAAGCAGAGAGGGCCAAATTGTCTGTGGCATTTGAAAGGGTTCCAGGAGGCAGTGAGAACCAGCATTACTTTTCCCCGCTGGCACCTTTGCTGTGGCAGCAAAAGCTGGACGTTTGTCTTTTTTGCTCCGGAGGCTGCCGAAAGCGAAAACAGGTGCTTTTGAGGCTGGAGTCCGCAGGAAAGCAGAGAGGGCCAAATTGTCTGGGGCATTTGAAAGGGTTCCAGGAGGCAGTGAGAACCAGCATTACTTTTCCCCGCTGGCACCTTTGCTGTGGCAGCAAAAGCTGGACGTTTGTCTTTTTTGCTCCGGAGGTTGCCAAAAGCAAAAACAGGTGCTTTTGAGGATGGAGTCCGCAGGAAAGCAGAGAGGGCCAAATTGTCTGGGGCATTTGAAGAGGTTCCAGGAGGCAGTGAGAACCAGCATTACTTTTCCCCGCTGGCACCTTTGCTGTGGCAGCAAAAGCTGGACGTTTGTCTTTTTTGCTCCGGAGGTTGCCGAAAGCGAAAACAGGTGCTTTTGAGCATGGAGTCCGCAGGAAAGCAGAGAGGGCCAAATTGTCTGTGGCATTTGAAAGGGTTCCAGGAGGCAGTGAGAACCAGCATTACTTTTCCCCGCTGGCACCTTTGCTGTGGCAGCAAAAGCTGGACGTTTGTCTTTTTTGCTCCGGAGGCTGCCGAAAGCGAAAACAGGTGCTTTTGAGGATGGAGTCCGCAGGAAAGCAGAGAGGGCCAAATTGTCTGGGGCATTTGAAAGGGTTCCAGGAGGCAGTGAGAACCAGCATTACTTTTCCCCGCTGGCACCTTTGCTGTGGCAGCAAAAGCTGGACGTTTGTCTTTTTTGCTCCGGAGGTTGCCAAAAGCGAAAACAGGTGCTTTTGAGGATGGAGTCCGCAGGAAAGCAGAGAGGGCCAAATTGTCTGGGGCATTTGAAGAGGTTCCAGGAGGCAGTGAGAACCAGCATTACTTTTCCCCGCTGGCACCTTTGCTGTGGCAGCAAAAGCTGGACGTTTGTCTTTTTTGCTCCGGAGGCTGCCGAAAGCGAAAACAGGTGCTTTTGAGGATGGAGTCCACAGGAAAGCAGAGAGGGCCAAATTGTCTGCGGCATTTGAAAGGGTTCCAGGAGGCAGTGAGAACCAGCATTACTTTTCCCGCTGGCACCTTTGCTGTGGCAGCAAAAGCTGGACGTTTGTCTTTTTTGCTCCGGAGGCTGCCGAAAGCGAAAACAGGTGCTTTTGAGGATGGAGTCCGCAGGAAAGCAGAGAGGGCCAAATTGTCTGTGGCATTTGAAAGGGTTCCAGGAGGCAGTGAGAACCAGCATTACTTTTCCCCGCTGGCACCTTTGCTGTGGCAGCAAAAGCTGGACGTTTGTCTTTTTTGCTCCGGAGGTTGCCGAAAGCGAAAACAGGTGCTTTTGAGCATGGAGTCCGCAGGAAAGCAGAGAGGGCCAAATTGTCTGTGGCATTTGAAAGGGTTCCAGGAGGCAGTGAGAACCAGCATTACTTTTCCCCGCTGGCACCTTTGCTGTGGCAGCAAAATCTGGACGTTTGTCTTTTTTGCTCCGGAGGCTGCCGAAAGCGAAAACAGGTGCTTTTGAGGATGGAGTCCGCAGGAAAGCAGAGAGGGCCAAATTGTCTGTGGCATTTGAAAGGGTTCCAGGAGGCAGTGAGAACCAGCATTACTTTTCCCCGCTGGCACCTTTGCTGTGGCAGCAAAAGCTGGACGTTTGTCTTTTTGCTCCGGAGGTTGCCGAAAGCGAAAACAGGTGCTTTTGAGGATGGAGTCCGCAGGAAAGCAGAGAGGGCCAAATTGTCTGTGGCATTTGAAAGGGTTCCAGGAGGCAGTGAGAACCAGCATTACTTTTCCCTGCTGGCACCTTTGCTGTGGCAGCAAAAGCTGGACGTTTGTCTTTTTTGCTCCGGAGGCTGCCGAAAGCGAAAACAGGTGCTTTGAGGATGGAGTCCGCAGGAAAGCAGAGAGGGCCAAATTGTCTGGGGCATTTGAAAGGGTTCCAGGAGGCAGTGAGAACCAGCATTACTTTTTCCCCGCTGGCACCTTTGCTGTGGCAGCAAAAAGCTGGACGTTTGTCTTTTTTGCTCCGGAGGTTGCCAAAAGCGAAAACAGGTGCTTTTGAGGATGGAGTCCGCAGGAAAGCAGAGAGGGCCAAATTGTCTGGGGCATTTGAAGAGGTTCCAGGAGGCAGTGAGAACCAGCATTACTTTTTCCCGCTGGCACCTTTGCTGTGGCAGCAAAAGCTGGACGTTTGTCTTTTTTGCTCCGGAGGCTGCCAAAAGCGAAAACAGGTGCTTTTGAGGATGGAGTCCACAGGAAAGCAGAGAGGGCCAAATTGTCTGCGGCATTTGAAAGGGTTCCAGGAGGCAGTGAGAACCAGCATTACTTTCCCCGCTGGCACCTTTGCTGTGGCAGCAAAAGCTGGACGTTTGTCTTTTTTGCTCCGGAGGCTGCCGAAAGCGAAAACAGGTGCTTTTGAGGATGGAGTCCGCAGGAAAGCAGAGAGGGCCAAATTGTCTGTGGCATTTGAAAGGGTTCCAGGAGGCAGTGAGAACCAGCATTACTTTTCCCCGCTGGCACCTTTGCTGTGGCAGCAAAAGCTGGACGTTTGTCTTTTTTACTCCGGAGGTTGCCGAAAGCGAAAACAGGTGCTTTTGAGGATGGAGTCCGCAGGAAAGCAGAGAGGGCCAAAATGTCTGTGGCATTTGAAGAGGTTCCAGGAGGCAGTGAGAACCAGCATTACTTTTCCCCGCTGGCACCTTTGCTGTGGCAGCAAAAGCTGGACGTTTGTCTTTTTTGCTCCGGAGGCTGCCGAAAGCGAAAACAGGTGCTTTTGAGGATGGAGTCCGCAGGAAAGCAGAGAGAGCCAAATTGTCTGGGGCATTTGAAAGAGTTCCAGGAGGCAGTGAGAACCAGCATCACTTTTCCCCGCTGGCACCTTTGCTGTGGCAGCAAAAGCTGGACGTTTGTCTTTTTACCACCGGAGGGCGCCGAAAGTGAAAAAAGTCGCTTTTGAGGATAGAGTCCGCAGGAAAGCAGAGAGGGCTTAATTGTCTGTGGCATTTGAAAGGGTTCCAGGAGGCAGTGAGAACCAGCATTACTTTTCCCTGCTGGCACCTTTACTGTGGCAGCAAAAGCTGGACGTTTGTCTTTTTTGCTCCGGAGGCTGCCGAAAGCGAAAACAGGTGCTTTTGAGGATGGAGTCCGCAGGAAAGCAGAGAGGGCCAAATTGTCTGGGGCATTTGAAAGGGTTCCAGGAGGCAGTGAGAACGAGCACTACTTTTCCCCGCTGGCACCTTTGCTGTGGCAGCAAAAGCTGGACGTTTGTCTTTTTTGCTCCGGAGGCTGCCGAAAGCGAAAACAGGTGCTTTTGAGGATGGAGTCCGCAGGAAAGCAGAGAGGGCCAAATTGTCTGGGGCATTTGAAAGAGTTCCAGGAGGCAGTGAGAACCAGCATTACTTTTCCCCGCTGGCACCTTTGCTGTGGCAGCAAAAGCTGGACGTTTGTCTTTTTTGCTCCGGAGGTTGCCAAAAGCGAAAACAGGTGCTTTTGAGGATGGAGTCCGCAGGAAAGCAGAGAGGGCCAAATTGTCTGTGGCATTTGAAGAGGTTCCAGGAGGCAGTGAGAACCAGCATTACTTTTCCCCGCTGGCACCTTTGCTGTGGCAGCAAAAGCTGGACGTTTGTCTTTTTTGCTCCGGAGGCTGCCGAAAGCGAAAACAGGTGCTTTTGAGGATGGAGTCCACAGGAAAGCAGAGAGGGCCAAATTGTCTGGGGCATTTGAAAGGGTTCCAGGAGGCAGTGAGAACCAGCATTACTTTTCCCCGCTGGCACCTTTGCTGTGGCAGCAAAAGCTGGACGTTTGTCTTTTTTGCTCCGGACGCTGCCGAAAGCGAAAACAGGTGCTTTTGAGGATGGAGTCCGCAGGAAAGCAGAGAGGGCCAAATTGTCTGTGGCATTTGAAAGGGTTCCAGGAGGCAGTGAGAACCAGCATTACTTTTCCCCGCTGGCACCTTTGCTGTGGCAGCAAAAGCTGGACGTTTGTCTTTTTTGCTCCGGAGGTTGCCGAAAGCGAAAACAGGTGCTTTTGAGGATGGAGTCCGCAGGAAAGCAGAGAGGGCCAAAATGTCTGTGGCATTTGAAGAGGTTCCAGGAGGCAGTGAGAACCAGCATTACTTTTCCCCGCTGGCACCTTTGCTGTGGCAGCAAAAGCTGGACGTTTGTCTTTTTTGCTCCGGAGGCTGCCGAAAGCGAAAACAGGTGCTTTTGAGGATGGAGTCCACAGGAAAGCAGAGAGGGCCAAATTGTCTGTGGCATTTGAAAGGGTTCCAGGAGGCAGTGAGAACCAGCATTACTTTTCCCCGCTGGCACCTTTGCTGTGGCAGCAAAAGCTGGACGTTTGTCTTTTTTGCTCCGGAGGCTGCCGAAAGCGAAAACAGGTGCTTTTGAGGATGGAGTCCGCAGGAAAGCAGAGAGGGCCAAATTGTCTGTGGCATTTGAAGGAGTTCCAGGAGGCAGTGAGAACCAGCATTACTTTTCCCTGCTGGCACCTTTGCTGTGGCAGCAAAAGCTGGACGTTTGTCTTTTTTGCTCCGGAGGGCGCCGAAAGCAAAAATAGGTGCTTTTGAGGATGGAGTCCGCAGGAAAGCAGAGAGGGCCAAATTGTCTGTGGCATTTGAAAGGGTTCCAGGAGGCAGTGAGAACCAGCATTACTTTTCCCCGCTGGCACCTTTGCTGTGGCAGCAAAACCTGGACGTTTGTGTTTTTTGCTCCGGAGGTTGCCGAAAGCGAAAACAGGTGCTTTTGAGGATGGAGTCCGCAGGAAAGCAGAGAGGGCCAAATTGTCTGGGGCATTTGAAAGGGTTCCAGGAGGCAGTGAGAACCAGCATTACTTTTCCCCGCTGGCACCTTTGCTGTGGCAGCAAAAGCTGGACGTTTGTCTTTTTTGCTCCGGAGGTTGCCGAAAGCGAAAACAGGTGCTTTTGAGCATGGAGTCCGCAGGAAAGCAGAGAGGGCCAAATTGTCTGTGGCATTTGAAAGGGTTCCAGGAGGCAGTGAGAACCAGCATTACTTTTCCCCGCTGGCACCTTTGCTGTGGCAGCAAAAGCTGGACGTTTGTCTTTTTTGCTCCGGAGGTTGCCGAAAGCGAAAACAGGTGCTTTTGAGGATGGAGTCCACAGGAAAGCAGAGAGGGCCAAATTGTCTGGGGCATTTGAAAGGGTTCCAGGAGGCAGTGAGAACCAGCATTACTTTTCCCCGCTGGCACCTTTGCTGTGGCAGCAAAAGCTGGACGTTTGTCTTTTTTGCTACGGAGGCTGCCGAAAGCGAAAATAGGTGCTTTTGAGGATGGAGTCCGCAGGAAAGCAGAGAGAGCCAAATTGTCTGGGGCATTTGAAGGAGTTCCAGGAGGCAGTGAGAACCAGCATTACTTTTCCCCGCTGGCACCTTTGCTGTGGCAGCAAAAGCTGGACGATTGTCTTTTTTGCTCCGGAGGCTGCCGAAAGCGAAAACAGGTGCTTTTGAGGATGGAGTCCACAGGAAAGCAGAGAGGGCCAAATTGTCTGCGGCATTTGAAAGGGTTCCAGGAGGCAGTGAGAACCAGCATTACTTTTCCCCGCTGGCACCTTTGCTGTGGCAGCAAAAGCTGGACGTTTGTCTTTTTTGCTCCGGAGGCTGCCGAAAGCGAAAACAGGTGCTTTTGAGGATGGAGTCCGCAGGAAAGCAGAGAGGGCCAAATTGTCTGTGGCATTTGAAGGAGTTCCAGGAGGCAGTGAGAACCAGCATTACTTTTCCCTGCTGGCACCTTTGCTGTGGCAGCAAAAGCTGGACGTTTGTCTTTTTTGCTCCGGAGGGCGCCGAAAGCAAAAATAGGTGCTTTTGAGGATGGAGTCCGCAGGAAAGCAGAGAGGGCCAAATTGTCTGGGGCATTTGAAAGGGTTCCAGGAGGCAGTGAGAACCAGCATTACTTTTCCCCGCTGGCACCTTTGCTGTGGCAGCAAAAGCTGGACGTTTGTCTTTTTTGCTCCGGAGGTTGCCGAAAGCGAAAACAGGTGCTTTTGAGGATGGAGTCCGCAGGAAAGCAGAGAGGGCCAAATTGTCTGTGGCATTTGAAGAGGTTCCAGGAGGCAGTGAGAACCAGCATTACTTTTCCCCGCTGGCACCTTTGCTGTGGCAGCAAAAGCTGGACGTTTGTCTTTTTTGCTCCGGAGGCTGCCGAAAGCGAAAACAGGTGCTTTTGAGGATGGAGTCCGCAGGAAAGCAGAGAGGGCCAAATTGTCTGGGGCATTTGAAAGGGTTCCAGGAGGCAGTGAGAACCAGCATTACTTTTCCCCGCTGGCACCTTTGCTGTGGCAGCAAAAGCTGGACGTTTGTCTTTTTTGCTACGGAGGCTGCCGAAAGCGAAAATAGGTGCTTTTGAGGATGGAGTCCGCAGGAAAGCAGAGAGGGCCAAATTGTCTGTGGCATTTGAAAGAGTTCCAGGAGGCAGTGAGAACCAGCATTACTTTTCCCCGCTGGCACCTTTGCTGTGGCAGCAAAAGCTGGACGTTTGTCTTTTTTGCTCCGGAGGTTGCCGAAAGCGAAAACAGGTGCTTTTGAGGATGGAGTCCGCAGGAAAGCAGAGAGGGCCAAATTGTCTGGGGCATTTGAAAGGGTTCCAGGAGGCAGTGAGAACCAGCATTACTTTTCCCCGCTGGCACCTTTGCTGTGGCAGCAAAAGCTGGACGTTTGTCTTTTTTGCTCCGGAGGATGCCGAAAGCGAAAACAGGTGCTTTTGAGGATGGAGTCCGCAGGAAAGCAGAGAGGGCCAAATTGTCTGGGGCATTTGAAGAGGTTCCAGGAGGCAATGAGGACCAGCATCACTTTTCCCCGCTGGCAGCTTTGCTGTGGCAGCAAAACCTGGACGTTTGTCTTTTTTGCTCCTGAAGTTGCCGACAGCGAAAACAGGTGCTTTTGAGGATGGAGTCCGCATGAAAGCCGATAGGGCCAAATTGTCTGGGGCATTTGAAGAGGTTCCAGGACGCAGTGAGAACCAGCATTACTTTTCCCCGCTGGCACCTTTGCTGTGGCAGCAAAAGCTGGACGTTTGACTGTTTTACTCCTGAGGATGCCGAAAGCGAAAACAGCTGCTTTTGAGGATGGAGTCCGCTGGTAAGCAGAGAGGGCCAAATTGTCTGGGGCATTTGAAAGGGTTCCAGGAGGCAGTGAGAACCAGCATTACTTTTCCCCGCTGGCACCTTTGCTGTGGCAGCAAAAGCTGGACGTTTGTCTTTTTTGCTCCGGAGGCTGCCGAAAGCGAAAACAGGTGCTTTTGAGGATGGAGTCCGCAGGAAAGCAGAGAGGGCCAAATTGTCTGGGGTATTTGAAAGGGTTCCAGGAGGCAGTGAGAACCAGCATTACTTTTCCCCGCTGGCACCTTTGCTGTGGCAGCAAAAGCTGGACGTTTGTCTTTTTTGCTCCGGAGGCTGCCGAAAGCGAAAACAGGTGCTTTTGAGGATGGAGTCCGCAGGAAAGCAGAGAGGGCCAAATTGTCTGTGGCATTTGAAGGAGTTCCAGGAGGCAGTGAGAACCAGCATTACTTTTCCCTGCTGGCACCTTTGCTGTGGCAGCAAAAGCTGGACGTTTGTCTTTTTTGCTCCGGAGGGCGCCGAAAGCAAAAATAGGTGCTTTTGAGGATGGAGTCCGCAGGAAAGCAGAGAGGGCCAAATTGTCTGGGGCATTTGAAAGGGTTCCAGGAGGCAGTGAGAACCAGCATTACTTTTCCCCGCTGGCACCTTTGCTGTGGCAGCAAAAGCTGGACGTTTGTCTTTTTTGCTCCGGAGGTTGCCGAAAGCGAAAACAGGTGCTTTTGAGGATGGAGTCCGCAGGAAAGCAGAGAGGGCCAAATTGTCTGTGGCATTTGAAGAGGTTCCAGGAGGCAGTGAGAACCAGCATTACTTTTCCCCGCTGGCACCTTTGCTGTGGCAGCAAAAGCTGGACGTTTGTCTTTTTTGCTCCGGAGGCTGCCGAAAGCGAAAACAGGTGCTTTTGAGGATGGAGTCCGCAGGAAAGCAGAGAGGGCCAAATTGTCTGGGGCATTTGAAAGGGTTCCAGGAGGCAGTGAGAACCAGCATTACTTTTCCCCGCTGGCACCTTTGCTGTGGCAGCAAAAGCTGGACGTTTGTCTTTTTTGCTACGGAGGCTGCCGAAAGCGAAAATAGGTGCTTTTGAGGATGGAGTCCGCAGGAAAGCAGAGAGGGCCAAATTGTCTGTGGCATTTGAAAGAGTTCCAGGAGGCAGTGAGAACCAGCATTACTTTTCCCCGCTGGCACCTTTGCTGTGGCAGCAAAAGCTGGACGTTTGTCTTTTTTGCTCCGGAGGTTGCCGAAAGCGAAAACAGGTGCTTTTGAGGATGGAGTCCGCAGGAAAGCAGAGAGGGCCAAATTGTCTGGGGCATTTGAAAGGGTTCCAGGAGGCAGTGAGAACCAGCATTACTTTTCCCCGCTGGCACCTTTGCTGTGGCAGCAAAAGCTGGACGTTTGTCTTTTTTGCTCCGGAGGATGCCGAAAGCGAAAACAGGTGCTTTTGAGGATGGAGTCCGCAGGAAAGCAGAGAGGGCCAAATTGTCTGGGGCATTTGAAGAGGTTCCAGGAGGCAATGAGGACCAGCATCACTTTTCCCCGCTGGCAGCTTTGCTGTGGCAGCAAAACCTGGACGTTTGTCTTTTTTGCTCCTGAAGTTGCCGACAGCGAAAACAGGTGCTTTTGAGGATGGAGTCCGCATGAAAGCCGATAGGGCCAAATTGTCTGGGGCATTTGAAGAGGTTCCAGGACGCAGTGAGAACCAGCATTACTTTTCCCCGCTGGCACCTTTGCTGTGGCAGCAAAAGCTGGACGTTTGACTGTTTTGCTCCTGAGGATGCCGAAAGCGAAAACAGCTGCTTTTGAGGATGGAGTCCGCTGGTAAGCAGAGAGGGCCAAATTGTCTGGGGCATTTGAAAGGGTTCCAGGAGGCAGTGAGAACCAGCATTACTTTTCCCCGCTGGCACCTTTGCTGTGGCAGCAAAAGCTGGACGTTTGTCTTTTTTGCTCCGGAGGCTGCCGAAAGCGAAAACAGGTGCTTTTGAGGATGGAGTCCGCAGGAAAGCAGAGAGGGCCAAATTGTCTGGGGTATTTGAAAGGGTTCCAGGAGGCAGTGAGAACCAGCATTACTTTTCCCCGCTGGCACCTTTGCTGTGGCGGCAAAACCTGGACGTTTGTCTTTTTTGCTCCGGAGTTGCCGAAAGCGAAAACAGGTGCTTTTGAGGATGGAGTCCGCAGGAAAGCAGAGAGGGCCAAATTGTCTGTGGCATTTGAAGAGGTTCCAGGAGGCAGTGAGAACCAGCATTACTTTTCCCCGCTGGCACCTTTGCTGTGGCAGCAAAAGCTGGACGTTTGTCTTTTTTGCTCCGGAGGATGCCGAAAGCGAAAACAGGTGCTTTTGAGGATGGATTCTGCAGGAAAGCAGAGAGGGCCAAATTGTCTGCGGCATTTGAAAGAGTTCCAGGAGGCAGTGAGAACCAGCATCACTTTTCCCCGCTGGCTCCTTTGCTGTGGCAGCAAAAGCTGTACGTTTTTCTTTTTTGCTCCGGAGGTTGCCGAAAGCGAAAACAGGTGCTTTTGAGGATGGAGTCCGCAGGAAAGCAGAGAGGGCCAAATTGTCTGTGGCATTTGAAGAGGTTCCAGGAGGCAGTGAGAACCAGCATTACTTTTCCCCGCTGGCACCTTTGCTGTGGCAGCAAAAGCTGGACGTTTGTCTTTTTTGCTCCGGAGGCTGCCGAAAGCGAAAACAGGTGCTTTTGAGGATGGAGTCCGCAGGAAAGCAGAGAGGGCCAAATTGTCTGTGGCATTTGAAAGGGTTCCAGGAGGCAGTGAGAACCAGCATTACTTTTCCCCGCTGGCACCTTTGCTGTGGCAGCAAAAGCTGTACGTTTGTCTTTTTTGCTCCTGAGGATGCCGAAAGCGAAAACAGCTGCTTTTGAGGATGGAGTCCCCGGGAAAGCAGAGAGGGCCAAATTGTGTAGGGCATTTGAAGGGGTTCCAGGAGGCAGTGAGAACCAGCATTACTTTTCCCCGCTGGCACCTTTGCTGTGGCAGCAAAAGCTGGACGTTTGTCTTTTTACCACCAGAGGGCGCCGAAAGTGAAAAAAGTCGCTTTTGAGGATAGAGTCCGCAGGAAAGCAGAGAGGGCTTAATTGTCTGGGGCATTTGAAAGGGTTCCAGGAGGCAGTGAGAACCAGCATTACTTTTCCCTGCTGGCACCTTTACTGTGGCAGCAAAAGCTGGACGTTTGTCTTTTTTGCTCCGGAGGCTGCCGAAAGCGAAAACAGGTGCTTTTGAGGATGGAGTCCGCAGGAAAGCAGAGAGGGCCAAATTGTCTGTGGCATTTGAAAGGGTTCCAGGAGGCAGTGAGAACCAGCATTACTTTTCCCCGCTGGCACCTTTGCTGTGGCAGCAAAAGCTGGACGTTTGTCTTTTTTGCTCCGGAGGTTGCCGAAAGCGAAAACAGGTGCTTTTGAGCATGGAGTCCGCAGGAAAGCAGAGAGGGCCAAATTGTCTGTGGCATTTGAAAGGGTTCCAGGAGGCAGTGAGAACGAGCATTACTTTTCCCCGCTGGCACCTTTGCTGTGGCAGCAAAAGCTGGACGTTTGTCTTTTTTGCTCCGGAGGCTGCCGAAAGCGAAAACAGGTGCTTTTGAGGATGGAGTCCGCAGGAAAGCAGAGAGGGCCAAATTGTCTGGGGCATTTGAAAGAGTTCCAGGAGGCAGTGAGAACCAGCATTACTTTTCCCCGCTGGCACCTTTGCTGTGGCAGCAAAAGCTGGACGTTTGTCTTTTTTGCTCCGGAGGTTGCCGAAAGCGAAAACAGGTGCTTTTGAGGATGGAGTCCGCAGGAAAGCAGAGAGGGCCAAATTGTCTGTGGCATTTGAAGAGGTTCCAGGAGGCAGTGAGAACCAGCATTACTTTTCCCCGCTGGCACCTTTGCTGTGGCAGCAAAAGCTGGACGTTTGTCTTTTTTGCTCCGGAGGCTGCCGAAAGCGAAAACAGGTGCTTTTGAGGATGGAGTCCACAGGAAAGCAGAGAGGGCCAAATTGTCTGGGGCATTTGAAAGGGTTCCAGGAGGCAGTGAGAACCAGCATTACTTTTCCCCGCTGGCACCTTTGCTGTGGCAGCAAAAGCTGGACGTTTGTCTTTTTTGCTCCGGAGGCTGCCGAAAGCGAAAACAGGTGCTTTTGAGGATGGAGTCCGCAGGAAAGCAGAGAGGGCCAAATTGTCTGGGGCATTTGAAAGGGTTCCAGGAGGCAGTGAGAACCAGCATTACTTTTCCCCGCTGGCACCTTTGCTGTGGCAGCAAAAGCTGGACGTTTGTCTTTTTTGCTCCGGAGGTTGCCGAAAGCGAAAACAGGTGCTTTTGAGGATGGAGTCCGCAGGAAAGCAGAGAGGGCCAAAATGTCTGTGGCATTTGAAGAGGTTCCAGGAGGCAGTGAGAACCAGCATTACTTTTGCCCGCTGGCACCTTTGCTGTGGCAGCAAAAGCTGGACGTTTGTCTTTTTTGCTCCGGAGGCTGCCGAAAGCGAAAACAGGTGCTTTTGAGGATGGAGTCCACAGGAAAGCAGAGAGGGCCAAATTGTCTGTGGCATTTGAAAGGGTTCCAGGAGGCAGTGAGAACCAGCATTACTTTTCCCCGCTGGCACCTTTGCTGTGGCAGCAAAAGCTGGACGTTTGTCTTTTTTGCTCCGGAGGCTGCCGAAAGCGAAAACAGGTGCTTTTGAGGATGGAGTCCGCAGGAAAGCAGAGAGGGCCAAATTGTCTGTGGCATTTGAAAGAGTTCCAGGAGGCAGTGAGAACCAGCATTACTTTTCCCGGCTGGCACCTTTGCTGTGGCAGCAAAAGCTGGACGTTTGTCTTCTTTGGTCCGGAGGTTGCCGAAAGCGAAAACAGGTGCTTTTGAGGATGGAGTCCGCAGGAAAGCAGAGAGGGCCAAATTGTCTGTGGCATTTGAAGAGGTTCCAGGAGGCAATGAGGACCAGCATCACTTTTCCCCGCTGGCACCTTTGCTGTGGCAGCAAAAGCTGGACGTTTGTCTTTTTTGCTCCGGAGGATGCCGAAAGCGAAAACAGGTGCTTTTGAGGATGGAGTCCGCAGGAAAGCAGAGAGGGCCAAATTGTCTGGGGCATTTGAAGAGGTTCCAGGAGGCAATGAGGACCAGCATCACTTTTCCCCGCTGGCACCTTTGCTGTGGCAGCAAAAGCTGGACGTTTGTCTTTTTTGCTCCGGAGGTTGCCGAAAGCGAAAACAGGTGCTTTTGAGGATGGAGTCCGCAGGAAAGCAGAGAGGGCCAAATTGTCTGGGGCATTTGAAGAGGTTCCAGGAGGCAGTGAGAACCAGCATTACTTTTCCCTGCTGGCACCTTTGCTGTGGCAGCAAAAGCTGGACGTTTGTCTTTTTTGCTCCGGAGGCTGCCGAAAGCGAAAACAGGTGCTTTTGAGGATGGAGTCCACAGGAAAGCAGAGAGGGCCAAATTGTCTGCGGCATTTGAAAGGGTTCCAGGAGGCAGTGAGAACCAGCATTACTTTTCCCCGCTGGCACCTTTGCTGTGGCAGCAAAAGCTGGACGTTTGTCTTTTTTGCTCCTGAGGATGCCGAAAGCGAAAACAGCTGCTTTTGAGGATGGAGTCCCCGGGAAAGCAGAGAGGGCCAAATTGTGTAGGGCATTTGAAGGGGTTCCAGGACGCAGTGAGAACCAGCATTACTTTTGCCCGCTGGCACCTTTGCTGTGGCAGCAAAAGCTGGACGTTTGTCTTTTTTGCTCCAAACAGCGCCGAAAGCGAAAAAAGGTGCTTTTGAGGCTAGAGTGCGCAGGAAAGCAGAGAGGGCCAAATTGTCTGTGGCATTTGAAAGGGTTCCAGGAGGCAGTGAGAACCAGCATTACTTTTCCCCGCTGGCACCTTTGCTGTGGCAGCAAAAGCTGGACGTTTGTCTTTTTTGCTCCGGAGGCTGCCGAAAGCAAAAACAGGTGCTTTTGAGGATGGAGTCCGCAGGAAAGCAGAGAGGGCCAAATTGTCTGTGGCATTTGAAAGGGTTCCAGGAGGCAGTGAGAACCAGCATTACTTTTCCCCGCTGGCACCTTTGCTGTGGCAGCAAAAGCTGGACGTTTGTCTTTTTTGCTCCGGAGGCTGCCGAAAGCAAAAACAGGTGCTTTTGAGGATGGAGTCCGCAGGAAAGCAGAGAGGGCCAAATTGTCTGTGGCATTTGAAAGGGTTCCAGGAGGCAGTGAGAACCAGCATTACTTTTCCCCGCTGGCACCTTTGCTGTGGCAGCAAAAGCTGGACGTTTGTCTTTTTTGCTCCGGAGGTTGCCAAAAGCGAAAACAGGTGCTTTTGAGGATGGAGTCCGCAGGAAAGCAGAGAGGGCCAAATTGTCTGGGGCATTTGAAAGGGTTCCAGGAGGCAGTGAGAACCAGCATTACTTTTCCCCGCTGGCACCTTTGTTGTGGCAGCAAAAGCGGACGTTTGTCTTTTTTGCTCCGGAGGCTGCCGAAAGCGAAAACAGGTGCTTTTGAGGATGGAGTCCGCAGGAAAGCAGAGAGGGCCAAATTGTCTGGGGCATTTGAAGAGGTTCCAGGAGGCAGTGAGAACCAGCATTACTTTTCCCGGCTGGCACCTTTGCTGTGGCAGCAAAAGCTGGACGTTTGTCTTTTTTGCTCCGGAGGCTGCCGAAAGCGAAAACAGGTGCTTTTGAGGATGGAGTCCGCAGGAAAGCAGAGAGGGCCAAATTGTCTGGGGCATTTGAAAGGGTTCCAGGAGGCAGTGAGAACCAGCATTACTTTTCCCCGCTGGCACCTTTGTTGTGGCAGCAAAAGCGGACGTTTGTCTTTTTTGCTCCGGAGGCTGCCGAAAGCGAAAACAGGTGCTTTTGAGGATGGAGTCCGCAGGAAAGCAGAGAGGGCCAAATTGTCTGGGGCATTTGAAAGGGTTCCAGGAGGCAGTGAGAACCAGCATTACTTTTCCCCTCTGGCACCTTTGCTGTGGCAGCAAAAGCTGGACGTTTGTCTTTTTTGCTCCGGAGGCTGCCGAAAGCGAAAACAGGTGCTTTTGAGGATGGAGTCCGCAGGAAAGCAGAGAGGGCCAAATTGTCTGGGGCATTTGAAAGGGTTCCAGGAGGCAGTGAGAACCAGCATTACTTTTCCCCGCTGGCACCTTTGCTGTGGCAGCAAAAGCTGGACGTTTGTCTTTTTTGCTCTGGAGGTTGCCGAAAGCGAAAACAGGTGCTTTTGAGGATGGAGTCCGCAGGAAAGCAGAGAGGGCCAAAATGTCTGTAGCATTTGAAGAGGTTCCAGGAGGCAGTGAGAACCAGCATTACTTTTCCCCGCTGGCACCTTTGCTGTGGCAGCAAAAGCTGGACGTTTGTCTTTTTTGCTCCGGAGGCTGCCGAAAGCGAAAACAGGTGCTTTTGAGCATGGAGTCCGCAGGAAAGCAGAGAGAGCCAAATTGTCTGGGGCATTTGAAAGAGTTCCAGGAGGCAGTGAGAACCAGCATCACTTTTCCCCGCTGGCACCTTTGCTGTGGCAGCAAAAGCTGGACGTTTGTCTTTTTACCACCGGAGGGCGCCGAAAGTGAAAAAAGTCGCTTTTGAGGATAGAGTCCGCAGGAAAGCAGAGAGGGCTAAATTGTCTGGGGCATTTGAAAGGGTTCCAGGAGGCAGTGAGAACCAGCATTACTTTTCCCCGCTGGCACCTTTGCTGTGGCAGCAAAAGCTGGACGTTTGTCTTTTTTGCTCCGGAGGCTGCCGAAAGCGAAAACAGGTGCTTTTGAGGATGGAGTCCGCAGGAAAGCAGAGAGGGCCAAATTGTCTGGGGCATTTGAAAGGGTTCCAGGAGGCAGTGAGAACCAGCATTACTTTTCCCCGCTGGCACCTTTGCTGTGGCAGCAAAAGCTGGACGTTTGTCTTTTTTGCTCCGGAGGTTGCCAAAAGCGAAAACAGGTGCTTTTGAGGATGGAGTCCGCAGGAAAGCAGAGAGGGCCAAATTGTCTGGGGCATTTGAAGAGGTTCCAGGAGGCAGTGAGAACCAGCATTACTTTTCCCCGCTGGCACCTTTGCTGTGGCAGCAAAAGCTGGACGATTGTCTTTTTTGCTCCGGAGGCTGCCGAAAGCGAAAACAGGTGCTTTTGAGGATGGAGTCCGCAGGAAAGCAGAGAGGGCCAAATTGTCTGCGGCATTTGAAAGGGTTCCAGGAGGCAGTGAGAACCAGCATTACTTTTCCCCGCTGGCACCTTTGCTGTGGCAGCAAAAGCTGGACGTTTGTCTTTTTTGCTCCGGAGGCTGCTGAAAGCGAAAACAGGTGCTTTTGAGGATGGAGTCCGCAGGAAAGCAGAGAGGGCCAAATTGTCTGTGGCATTTGAAGGAGTTCCAGGAGGCAGTGAGAACCAGCATTACTTTTCCCTGCTGGCACCTTTGCTGTGGCAGCAAAAGCTGGACGTTTTTCTTTTTTGCTCCGGAGGTTGCCGAAAGCGAAAACAGGTGCTTTTGAGGATGGAGTCCGCAGGAAAGCAGAGAGGGCCAAATTGTCTGGGGCATTTGAAGAGGTTCCAGGAGGCAGTGAGAACCAGCATTACTTTTCCCCGCTGGCACCTTTGCTGTGGCAGCAAAAGCTGGACGTTTGTCTTTTTTGCTCCGGAGGCTGCCGAAAGCGAAAACAGGTTCTTTTGAGGATGGAGTCCACAGGAAAGCAGAGAGGGCCAAATTGTCTGGGGCATTTGAAAGGGTTCCAGGAGGCAGTGAGAACCAGCATTACTTTTCCCCGCTGGCACCTTTGCTGTGGCAGCAAAAGCTGGACGTTTGTCTTTTTTGCTCCGGAGGCTGCCGAAAGCGAAAATAGGTGCTTTTGAGGATGGAGTCCGCAGGAAAGCAGAGAGGGCCAAATTGTCTGTGGCATTTGAAAGAGTTCCAGGAGGCAGTGAGAACCAGCATTACTTTTCCCCGCTGGCACCTTTGCTGTGGCAGCAAAAGCTGGACGTTTGTCTTTTTTGCTCCGGAGGTTGCCGAAAGCGAAAACAGGTGCTTTTGAGGATGGAGTCCGCAGGAAAGCAGAGAGGGCCAAATTGTCTGGGGCATTTGAAGAGGTTCCAGGAGGCAATGAGGACCAGCATCACTTTTCCCCGCTGGCACCTTTGCTGTGGCAGCAAAACCTGGACGTTTGTCTTTTTTGCTCCTGAAGTTGCCGACAGCGAAAACAGGTGCTTTTGAGGATGGAGTCCGCATGAAAGCCGATAGGGCCAAATTGTCTGGGGCATTTGAAGAGGTTCCAGGACGCAGTGAGAACCAGCATTACTTTTCCCCGCTGGCACCTTTGCTGTGGCAGCAAAAGCTGGACGTTTGACTGTTTTGCTCCTGAGGATGCCGAAAGCGAAAACAGCTTCTTTTGAGGATGGAGTCCGCTGGTAAGCAGAGAGGGCCAAATTGTCTGTGGCATTTGAAAGGGTTCCAGGAGGCAGTGAGAACCAGCATTACTTTTCCCCGCTGGCACCTTTGCTGTGGCAGCAAAAGCTGGACGTTTGTCTTTTTTGCTCCGGAGGCTGCCGAAAGCGAAAACAGGTGCTTTTGAGGATGGAGTCCGCAGGAAAGCAGAGAGGGCCAAATTGTCTGGGGTATTTGAAAGGGTTCCAGGAGGCAGTGAGAACCAGCATTACTTTTGCCCGCTGGCACCTTTGCTGTGGCGGCAAAACCTGGACGTTTGTCTTTTTTGCTCCGGAGTTGCCGAAAGCGAAAACAGGTGCTTTTGAGGATGGAGTCCGCAGGAAAGCAGAGAGGGCCAAATTGTCTGTGGCATTTGAAGAGGTTCCAGGAGGCAATGAGGACCAGTATCACTTTTCCCTGCTGGCACCTTTGCTGTGGAAGCAAAACCTGGACGTTTGTCTTTTTTGCTCCGGAGGTTGCCGAAAGCGAAAAAAGGTGCTTTTGAGGATGGAGTCCGCAGGAAAGCAGAGAGGGCCAAATTGTCTGTGGCATTTGAAGAGGTTCCAGGAGGCAGTGAGAACCAGCATTACTTTTCCCCGCTGGCACCTTTGCTGTGGCAGCAAAAGCTGTACGTTTGTCTTTTTTGCTCCGGAGGCTGCCGAAAGCGAAAACAGGTGCTTTTGAGGATGGATTCTGCAGGAAAGCAGAGAGGGCCAAATTGTCTGGGGCATTTGAAAGAGTTCCAGGAGGCAGTGAGAACCAGCATCACTTTTCCCCGCTGGCTCCTTTGCTGTGGCAGCAAAAGCTGTACGTTTTTCTTTTTTGCTCCGGAGGTTGCCGAAAGCGAAAACAGGTGCTTTTGAGGATGGAGTCCGCAGGAAAGCAGAGAGGGCCAAATTGTCTGGGGCATTTGAAGAGGTTCCAGGACGCAGTGAGAACCAGCATTACTTTTCCCCGCTGGCACCTTCGCTGTGGCAGCAAAAGCTGGACGTTTGTCTTTTTTGCTCCGGAGGCTGCCGAAAGCGAAAACAGGTGCTTTTGAGGATGGAGTCCGCAGGAAAGCAGAGAGGGCCAAATTGTCTGGGGCATTTGAAAGGGTTCCAGGAGGCAGTGAGAACCAGCATTACTTTTCCCCGCTGGCACCTTTGCTGTGGCAGCAAAAGCTGGACGTTTGTCTTTTTTGCTCCTGAGGATGCCGAAAGCGAAAACAGCTGCTTTTGAGGATGGAGTCCCCGGGAAAGCAGAGAGGGCCAAATTGTGTAGGGCATTTGAAGGGGTTCCAGGACGCAGTGAGAACCAGCATTACTTTTGCCCGCTGGCACCTTTGCTGTGGCAGCAAAAGCTGGACGTTTGTCTTTTTTGCTCCAAACAGCGCCGAAAGCGAAAAAAGGTGCTTTTGAGGCTAGAGTGCGCAGGAAAGCAGAGAGGGCCAAATTGTCTGTGGCATTTGAAGGGGTTCCAGGAGGCAGTGAGAACCAGCATCACTTTTCCCCGCTGGCACCTTTGCTGTGGCAGCAAAAGCTGGACGTTTGTCTTTTTTGCTCCGGAGGCTGCCGAAAGCGAAAACAGGTGCTTTTGAGGCTGGAGTCCGCAGGAAAGCAGAGAGGGCCAAATTGTCTGGGGCATTTGAAAGGGTTCCAGGAGGCAGTGAGAACCAGCATTACTTTTCCCCGCTGGCACCTTTGCTGTGGCAGCAAAAGCTGGACGTTTGTCTTTTTTGCTCCGGAGGCTGCCGAAAGCGAAAACAGGTGCTTTTGAGGATGGAGTCCGCAGGAAAGCAGAGAGGGCCAAATTGTCTGGGGTATTTGAAAGGGTTCCAGGAGGCAGTGAGAACCAGCATTACTTTTGCCCGCTGGCACCTTTGCTGTGGCGGCAAAACCTGGACGTTTGTCTTTTTTGCTCTGGAGTTGCCGAAAGCGAAAACAGGTGCTTTTGAGGATGGAGTCCGCAGGAAAGCAGAGAGGGCCAAATTGTCTGTGGCATTTGAAGAGGTTCCAGGAGGCAATGAGGACCAGTATCACTTTTCCCTGCTGGCACCTTTGCTGTGGAAGCAAAACCTGGACGTTTGTCTTTTTTGCTCCGGAGGTTGCCGAAAGCGAAAAAAGGTGCTTTTGAGGATGGAGTCCGCAGGAAAGCAGAGAGGGCCAAATTGTCTGTGGCATTTGAAGAGGTTCCAGGAGGCAGTGAGAACCAGCATTACTTTTGCCCGCTGGCACCTTTGCTGTGGCAGCAAAAGCTGGACGTTTGTCTATTTTGCTCCAAACAGCGCCGAAAGCGAAAAAAGGTGCTTTTGAGGCTAGAGTGCGCAGGAAAGCAGAGAGGGCCAAATTGTCTGTGGCATTTGAAGGGGTTCCAGGAGGCAGTGAGAACCAGCATCACTTTTCCCCGCTGGCACCTTTGCTGTGGCAGCAAAAGCTGGACGTTTGTCTTTTTTGCTCCGGAGGCTGCCGAAAGCGAAAACAGGTGCTTTTGAGGCTGGAGTCCGCAGGAAAGCAGAGAGGGCCAAATTGTCTAGGGCATTTGAAAGGGTTCCAGGAGGCAGTGAGAACCAGCATCACTTTTCCCCGCTGGCTCCTTTGCTGTGGCAGCAAAAGCTGTACGTTTTTCTTTTTTGCTCCGGAGGCTGCCGAAAGCGAAAACAGGTGCTTTTGAGGATGGAGTCCGCAGGAAAGCAGAGAGGGCCAAATTGTCTGGGGCATTTGAAGAGGTTCCAGGACGCAGTGAGAACCAGCATTACTTTTCCCCGCTGGCACCTTTGCTGTGGCAGCAAAAGCTGGACGTTTGTCTTTTTTGCTCCGGAGGCTGCCGAAAGCGAAAACAGGTGCTTTTGAGGATGGAGTCCGCAGGAAAGCAGAGAGGGCCAAATTGTCTGGGGCATTTGAAAGGGTTCCAGGAGGCAGTGAGAACCAGCATTACTTTTCCCCGCTGGCACCTTTGCTGTGGCAGCAAAAGCTGGACGTTTGTCTTTTTTGCTCCTGAGGATGCCGAAAGCGAAAACAGCTGCTTTTGAGGATGGAGTCCCCGGGAAAGCAGAGAGGGCCAAATTGTGTAGGGCATTTGAAGGGGTTCCAGGACGCAGTGAGAACCAGCATTACTTTTGCCCGCTGGCACCTTTGCTGTGGCAGCAAAAGCTGGACGTTTGTCTTTTTTGCTCCAAACAGCGCCGAAAGCGAAAAAAGGTGCTTTTGAGGCTAGAGTGCGCAGGAAAGCAGAGAGGGCCAAATTGTCTGTGGCATTTGAAGGGGTTCCAGGAGGCAGTGAGAACCAGCATCACTTTTCCCCGCTGGCACCTTTGCTGTGGCAGCAAAAGCTGGACGTTTGTCTTTTTTGCTCCGGAGGCTGCCGAAAGCGAAAACAGGTGCTTTTGAGCATGGAGTCCGCAGGAAAGCAGAGAGGGCCAAATTGTCTGGGGCATTTGAAAGGGTTCCAGGAGGCAGTGAGAACCAGCATTACTTTTCCCCGCTGGCACCTTTGCTGTGGCAGCAAAAGCTGGACGTTTGTCTTTTTTGCTCCGTAGGCTGCCGAAAGCAAAAACAGGTGCTTTTGAGGATGGAGTCCGCAGGAAAGCAGAGAGGGCCAAATTGTCTGTGGCATTTGAAAGGGTTCCAGGAGGCAGTGAGAACCAGCATTACTTTTCCCCGCTGGCACCTTTGCTGTGGCAGCAAAAGCTGGACGTTTGTCTTTTTTGCTCCGGAGGCTGCCGAAAGCGAAAACAGGTGCTTTTGAGGATGGAGTCCGCAGGAAAGCAGAGAGGGCCAAATTGTCTGGGGCATTTGAAAGGGTTCCAGGAGGCAGTGAGAACCAGCATTACTTTTCCCCGCTGGCACCTTTGCTGTGGCAGCAAAAGCTGGACGTTTGTCTTTTTTGCTCCGGAGGTTGCCAAAAGCGAAAACAGGTGCTTTTGAGGATGGAGTCCGCAGGAAAGCAGAGAGGGCCAAATTGTCTGGGGCATTTGAAGAGGTTCCAGGAGGCAGTGAGAACCAGCATTACTTTTCCCCGCTGGCACCTTTGCTGTGGCAGCAAAAGCTGGACGTTTGTCTTTTTTGCTCCGGAGGCTGCCGAAAGCGAAAACAGGTGCTTTTGAGGATGGAGTCCGCAGGAAAGCAGAGAGGGCCAAATTGTCTGGGACATTTGAAAGGGTTCCAGGAGGCAGTGAGAACCAGCATGACTTTTCCCCGCTGGCACCTTTGTTGTGGCAGCAAAAGCTGGACGTTTGTCTTTTTTGCTCCGGAGGCTGCCGAAAGCGAAAACAGGTGCTTTTGAGGATGGAGTCCGCAGGAAAGCAGAGAGGGCCAAATTGTCTGGGGCATTTGAAAGGGTTCCAGGAGGCAGTGAGAACCAGCATTACTTTTCCCCGCTGGCACCTTTGCTGTGGCAGCAAAAGCTGGACGTTTGTCTTTTTTGCTCCGGAGGCTGCCGAAAGCGAAAACAGGTGCTTTTGAGGATGGAGTCCGCAGGAAAGCAGAGAGGGCCAAATTGTCTGTGGCATTTGAAAGGGTTCCAGGAGGCAGTGAGAACCAGCATTACTTTTCCCCGCTGGCACCTTTGCTGTGGCAGCAAAAGCTGGACGTTTGTCTTTTTTGCTCTGGAGGTTGCCGAAAGCGAAAACAGGTGCTTTTGAGGATGGAGTCCGCAGGAAAGCAGAGAGGGCCAAAATGTCTGTGGCATTTGAAGAGGTTCCAGGAGGCAGTGAGAACCAGCATTACTTTTCCCCGCTGGCACCTTTGCTGTGGCAGCAAAAGCTGGACGTTTGTCTTTTTTGCTCCGGAGGCTGCCGAAAGCGAAAACAGGTGCTTTTGAGGATGGAGTCCGCAGGAAAGCAGAGAGAGCCAAATTGTCTGGGGCATTTGAAAGAGTTCCAGGAGGCAGTGAGAACCAGCATCACTTTTCCCCGCTGGCACCTTTGCTGTGGCAGCAAAAGCTGGACGTTTGTCTTTTTACCACCGGAGGGCGCCGAAAGTGAAAAAAGTCGCTTTTGAGGATAGAGTCCGCAGGAAAGCAGAGAGGGCTTAATTGTCTGGGGCATTTGAAAGGGTTCCAGGAGGCAGTGAGAACCAGCATTACTTTTCCCCGCTGGCACCTTTGCTGTGGCAGCAAAAGCTGGACGTTTGTCTTTTTTGCTCCGGAGGCTGCCGAAAGCGAAAACAGGTGCTTTTGAGGATGGAGTCCGCAGGAAAGCAGAGAGGGCCAAATTGTCTGGGGCATTTGAAAGGGTTCCAGGAGGCAGTGAGAACCAGCATTACTTTTCCCCGCTGGCACCTTTGCTGTGGCAGCAAAAGCTGGACGTTTGTCTTTTTTGCTCCGGACGCTGCCGAAAGCGAAAACAGGTGCTTTTGAGGATGGAGTCCGCAGGAAAGCAGAGAGGGCCAAATTGTCTGTGGCATTTGAAAGGGTTCCAGGAGGCAGTGAGAACCAGCATTACTTTTCCCCGCTGGCACCTTTGCTGTGGCAGCAAAAGCTGGACGTTTGTCTTTTTTGCTCCGGAGGCTGCCGAAAGCGAAAACAGGTGCTTTTGAGGATGGAGTCCGCAGGAAAGCAGAGAGGGCCAAATTGTCTGTGGCATTTGAAAGGGTTCCAGGAGGCAGTGAGAACCAGCATTACTTTTCCCCGCTGGCACCTTTGCTGTGGCAGCAAAAGCTGGACGTTTGTCTTTTTTGCTCCGGAGGTTGCCAAAAGCGAAAACAGGTGCTTTTGAGGATGGAGTCCGCAGGAAAGCAGAGAGGGCCAAATTGTCTGGGGCATTTGAAGAGGTTCCAGGAGGCAGTGAGAACCAGCATTACTTTTCCCCGCTGGCACCTTTGCTGTGGCAGCAAAAGCTGGACGTTTGTCTTTTTTGCTCCGGAGGCTGCCGAAAGCGAAAACAGGTGCTTTTGAGGATGGAGTCCGCAGGAAAGCAGAGAGGGCCAAATTGTCTGTGGCATTTGAAAGGGTTCCAGGAGGCAGTGAGAACCAGCATTACTTTTCCCCGCTGGCACCTTTGCTGTGGCAGCAAAAGCTGGACGTTTGTCTTTTTTGCTCCGGAGGCTGCCGAAAGCGAAAACAGGTGCTTTTGAGGATGGAGTCCGCAGGAAAGCAGAGAGGGCCAAATTGTCTGTGGCATTTGAAAGGGTTCCAGGAGGCAGTGAGAACCAGCATTACTTTTCCCCGCTGGCACCTTTGCTGTGGCAGCAAAAGCTGGACGTTTATCTTTTTTGCTCCGGAGTTGCCGAAAGCGAAAACAGGTGCTTTTGAGGATGGAGTCCGCAGGAAAGCAGAGAGGGCCAAATTGTCTGTGGCATTTGAAGAGGTTCCAGGAGGCAATGCGGACCAGTATCACTTTTCCCTGCTGGCACCTTTGCTGTGGAAGCAAAACCTGGACGTTTGTCTTTTTTGCTCCGGAGGTTGCCGAAAGCGAAAAAAGGTGCTTTTGAGGATGGAGTCCGCAGGAAAGCAGAGAGGGCCAAATTGTCTGTGGCATTTGAAGAGGTTCCAGGAGGCAGTGAGAACCAGCATTACTTTTCCCCGCTGGCACCTTTGCTGTGGCAGCAAAAGCTGGACGTTTGTCTTTTTTGCTCCAAACAGCGCCGAAAGCGAAAACAGGTGCTTTTGAGGCTAGAGTGCGCAGGAAAGCAGAGAGGGCGAAATTGTCTGTGGCATTTGAAGGGGTTCCAGGAGGCAGTGAGAACCAGCATCACTTTTCCCCGCTGGCACCTTTGCTGTGGCAGCAAAAGCTGGACGTTTGTCTTTTTTGCTCCGGAGGCTACCGAAAGCGAAAACAGGTGCTTTTGAGGCTGGAGTCCGCAGGAAAGCAGAGAGGGCCAAATTGTCTGGGGCATTTGAAAGGGTTCCAGGAGGCAGTGAGAACCAGCATTACTTTTCCCCGCTGGCACCTTTGCTGTGGCAGCAAAAGCTGGACGTTTGTCTTTTTTGCTCCGGAGGCTGCCGAAAGCGAAAACAGGTGCTTTTGAGGATGGAGTCCGCAGGAAAGCAGAGAGGGCCAAATTGTCTGGGGTATTTGAAAGGGTTCCAGGAGGCAGTGAGAACCAGCATTACTTTTCCCCGCTGGCACCTTTGCTGTGGCGGCAAAACCTGGACGTTTGTCTTTTTTGCTCCGGAGTTGCCGAAAGCGAAAACAGGTGCTTTTGAGGATGGAGTCCGCAGGAAAGCAGAGAGGGCCAAATTGTCTGTGGCATTTGAAGAGGTTCCAGGAGGCAGTGAGAACCAGCATTACTTTTCCCCGCTGGCACCTTTGCTGTGGCAGCAAAAGCTGTACGTTTGTCTTTTTTGCTCCGGAGGCTGCCGAAAGCGAAAACAGGTGCTTTTGAGGATGGATTCTGCAGGAAAGCAGAGAGGGCCAAATTGTCTGGGGCATTTGAAAGAGTTCCAGGAGGCAGTGAGAACCAGCATCACTTTTCCCCGCTGGCTCCTTTGCTGTGGCAGCAAAAGCTGTACGTTTTTCTTTTTTGCTCCGGAGGTTGCTGAAAGCGAAAACAGGTGCTTTTGAGGATGGAGTCCGCAGGAAAGCAGAGAGGGCCAAATTGTCTGGGGCATTTGAAGAGGTTCCAGGACGCAGTGAGAACCAGCATTACTTTTCCCCGCTGGCACCTTTGCTGTGGCAGCAAAAGCTGGACGTTTGTCTTTTTTGCTCCGGAGGCTGCCGAAAGCGAAAACAGGTGCTTTTGAGGATGGAGTCCGCAGGAAAGCAGAGAGGGCCAAATTGTCTGGGGCATTTGAAAGGGTTCCAGGAGGCAGTGAGAACCAGCATTACTTTTCCCCGCTGGCACCTTTGCTGTGGCAGCAAAAGCTGGACGTTTGTCTTTTTTGCTCCTGAGGATGCCGAAAGCGAAAACAGCTGCTTTTGAGGATGGAGTCCCCGGGAAAGCAGAGAGGGCCAAATTGTGTAGGGCATTTGAAGGGGTTCCAGGACGCAGTGAGAACCAGCATTACTTTTGCCCGCTGGCACCTTTGCTGTGGCAGCAAAAGCTGGACGTTTGTCTTTTTTGCTCCAAACAGCGCCGAAAGCGAAAAAAGGTGCTTTTGAGGCTAGAGTGCGCAGGAAAGCAGAGAGGGCCAAATTGTCTGTGGCATTTGAAGGGGTTCCAGGAGGCAGTGAGAACCAGCATCACTTTTCCCCGCTGGCACCTTTGCTGTGGCAGCAAAAGCTGGACGTTTGTCTTTTTTGCTCCGGAGGCTGCCGAATGCGAAAACAGGTGCTTTTGAGGCTGGAGTCCGCAGGAAAGCAGAGAGGGCCAAATTGTCTGGGGCATTTGAAAGGGTTCCAGGAGGCAGTGAGAACCAGCATTACTTTTCCCCGCTGGCACCTTTGCTGTGGCAGCAAAAGCTGGACGTTTGTCTTTTTTGCTCCGGAGGCTGCCGAAAGCAAAAACAGCTGCTTTTGAGGATGGAGTCCGCAGGAAAGCAGAGAGGGCCAAATTGTCTGTGGCATTTGAAAGGGTTCCAGGAGGCAGTGAGAACCAGCATTACTTTTCCCCGCTGGCACCTTTGCTGTGGCAGCAAAAGCTGGACGTTTGTCTTTTTTGCTCCGGAGGCTGCCGAAAGCGAAAACAGGTGCTTTTGAGGATGGAGTCCGCAGGAAAGCAGAGAGGGCCAAATTGTCTGTGGCATTTGAAAGGGTTCCAGGAGGCAGTGAGAACCAGCATTACTTTTCCCCGCTGGCACCTTTGCTGTGGCAGCAAAAGCTGGACGTTTGTCTTTTTTGCTCCGGAGGTTGCCAAAAGCGAAAACAGGTGCTTTTGAGGATGGAGTCCGCAGGAAAGCAGAGAGGGCCAAATTGTCTGGGGCATTTGAAGAGGTTCCAGGAGGCAGTGAGAACCAGCATTACTTTTCCCCGCTGGCACCTTTGCTGTGGCAGCAAAAGCTGGACGTTTGTCTTTTTTGCTCCGGAGGCTGCCGAAAGCGAAAACAGGTGCTTTTGAGGATGGAGTCCGCAGGAAAGCAGAGAGGGCCAAATTGTCTGGGACATTTGAAAGGGTTCCAGGAGGCAGTGAGAACCAGCATTACTTTTCCCCGCTGGCACCTTTGTTGTGGCAGCAAAAGCTGGACGTTTGTCTTTTTTGCTCCGGAGGCTGCCGAAAGCGAAAACAGGTGCTTTTGAGGATGGAGTCCGCAGGAAAGCAGAGAGGGCCAAATTGTCTGTGGCATTTGAAAGAGTTCCAGGAGGCAGTGAGAACCAGCATTACTTTTCCCCGCTGGCACCTTTGCTGTGGCAGCAAAAGCTGGACGTTTGTCTTTTTTGCTCCGGAGGCTGCCGAAAGCGAAAACAGGTGCTTTTGAGGATGGAGTCCGCAGGAAAGCAGAGAGGGCCAAATTGTCTGTGGCATTTGAAAGGGTTCCAGGAGGCAGTGAGAACCAGCATTACTTTTCCCCGCTGGCACCTTTGCTGTGGCAGCAAAAGCTGGACGTTTGTCTTTTTTGCTCTGGAGGTTGCCGAAAGCGAAAACAGGTGCTTTTGAGGATGGAGTCCGCAGGAAAGCAGAGAGGGCCAAAATGTCTGTGGCATTTGAAGAGGTTCCAGGAGGCAGTGAGAACCAGCATTACTTTTCCCCGCTGGCACCTTTGCTGTGGCAGCAAAAGCTGGACGTTTGTCTTTTTTGCTCCGGAGGCTGCCGAAAGCGAAAACAGGTGCTTTTGAGGATGGAGTCCGCAGGAAAGCAGAGAGAGCCAAATTGTCTGGGGCATTTGAAAGAGTTCCAGGAGGCAGTGAGAACCAGCATCACTTTTCCCCGCTGGCACCTTTGCTGTGGCAGCAAAAGCTGGACGTTTGTCTTTTTACCACCGGAGGGCGCCGAAAGTGAAAAAAGTCGCTTTTGAGGATAGAGTCCGCAGGAAAGCAGAGAGGGCTTAATTGTCTGGGGCATTTGAAAGGGTTCCAGGAGGCAGTGAGAACCAGCATTACTTTTCCCCGCTGGCACCTTTGCTGTGGCAGCAAAAGCTGGACGTTTGTCTTTTTTGCTCCGGAGGTTGCCGAAAGCGAAAACAGGTGCTTTTGAGCATGGAGTCCGCAGGAAAGCAGAGAGGGCCAAATTGTCTGGGGCATTTGAAAGGGTTCCAGGAGGCAGTGAGAACCAGCATTACTTTTCCCCGCTGGCACCTTTGCTGTGGCAGCAAAAGCTGGACGTTTGTCTTTTTTGCTCCGGACGCTGCCGAAAGCGAAAACAGGTGCTTTTGAGGATGGAGTCCGCAGGAAAGCAGAGAGGGCCAAATTGTCTGGGGCATTTGAAAGGGTTCCAGGAGGCAGTGAGAACCAGCATTACTTTTCCCCGCTGGCACCTTTGCTGTGGCAGCAAAAGCTGGACGTTTGTCTTTTTTGCTCCGGAGGCTGCCGAAAGCGAAAACAGGTGCTTTTGAGGATGGAGTCCGCAGGAAAGCAGAGAGGGCCAAATTGTCTGTGGCATTTGAAAGGGTTCCAGGAGGCAGTGAGAACCAGCATTACTTTTCCCCGCTGGCACCTTTGCTGTGGCAGCAAAAGCTGGACGTTTGTCTTTTTTGCTCCGGAGGTTGCCAAAAGCGAAAACAGGTGCTTTTGAGGATGGAGTCCGCAGGAAAGCAGAGAGGGCCAAATTGTCTGGGGCATTTGAAGAGGTTCCAGGAGGCAGTGAGAACCAGCATTACTTTTCCCCGCTGGCACCTTTGCTGTGGCAGCAAAAGCTGGACGTTTGTCTTTTTTGCTCCGGAGGCTGCCGAAAGCGAAAACAGGTGCTTTTGAGGATGGAGTCCGCAGGAAAGCAGAGAGGGCCAAATTGTCTGTGGCATTTGAAAGGGTTCCAGGAGGCAGTGAGAACCAGCATTACTTTTCCCCGCTGGCACCTTTGCTGTGGCAGCAAAAGCTGGACGTTTGTCTTTTTTGCTCCGGAGGCTGCCGAAAGCGAAAACAGGTGCTTTTGAGGATGGAGTCCGCAGGAAAGCAGAGAGGGCCAAATTGTCTGTGGCATTTGAAAGGGTTCCAGGAGGCAGTGAGAACCAGCATTACTTTTCCCCGCTGGCACCTTTGCTGTGGCAGCAAAAGCTGGACGTTTGTCTTTTTTGCTCCGGAGGCTGCCGAAAGCGAAAACAGGTGCTTTTGAGCATGGAGTCCGCAGGAAAGCAGAGAGGGCCAAATTGTCTGGGGCATTTGAAAGGGTTCCAGGAGGCAGTGAGAACCAGCATTACTTTTCCCCGCTGGCACCTTTGCTGTGGCAGCAAAAGCTGGACGTTTGTCTTTTTTGCTCCGGAGGCTGCCGAAAGCGAAAACAGGTGCTTTTGAGGATGGAGTCCGCAGGAAAGCAGAGAGGGCCAAATTGTCTGTGGCATTTGAAAGGGTTCCAGGAGGCAGTGAGAACCAGCATTACTTTTCCCCGCTGGCACCTTTGCTGTGGCAGCAAAAGCTGGACGTTTGTCTTTTTTGCTCTGGAGGTTGCCGAAAGCGAAAACAGGTGCTTTTGAGGATGGAGTCCGCAGGAAAGCAGAGAGGGCCAAAATGTCTGTGGCATTTGAAGAGGTTCCAGGAGGCAGTGAGAACCAGCATTACTTTTCCCCGCTGGCACCTTTGCTGTGGCAGCAAAAGCTGGACGTTTGTCTTTTTTGCTCCGGAGGCTGCCGAAAGCGAAAACAGGTGCTTTTGAGGATGGAGTCCGCAGGAAAGCAGAGAGAGCCAAATTGTCTGGGGCATTTGAAAGAGTTCCAGGAGGCAGTGAGAACCAGCATCACTTTTCCCCGCTGGCACCTTTGCTGTGGCAGCAAAAGCTGGACGTTTGTCTTTTTACCACCGGAGGGCGCCGAAAGTGAAAAAAGTCGCTTTTGAGGATAGAGTCCGCAGGAAAGCAGAGAGGGCTTAATTGTCTGGGGCATTTGAAAGGGTTCCAGGAGGCAGTGAGAACCAGCATTACTTTTCCCCGCTGGCACCTTTGCTGTGGCAGCAAAAGCTGGACGTTTGTCTTTTTTGCTCCGGAGGCTGCCGAAAGCGAAAACAGGTGCTTTTGAGGATGGAGTCCGCAGGAAAGCAGAGAGGGCCAAATTGTCTGTGGCATTTGAAGAGGTTCCAGGAGGCAGTGAGAACCAGCATTACTTTTCCCCGCTGGCACCTTTGCTGTGGCAGCAAAAGCTGGACGTTTGTCTTTTTTGCTCCGGACGCTGCCGAAAGCGAAAACAGGTGCTTTTGAGGATGGAGTCCGCAGGAAAGCAGAGAGGGCCAAATTGTCTGTGGCATTTGAAAGGGTTCCAGGAGGCAGTGAGAACCAGCATTACTTTTCCCCGCTGGCACCTTTGCTGTGGCAGCAAAAGCTGGACGTTTGTCTTTTTTGCTCCGGAGGCTGCCGAAAGCGAAAACAGGTGCTTTTGAGGATGGAGTCCACAGGAAAGCAGAGAGGGCCAAATTGTCTGTGGCATTTGAAAGGGTTCCAGGAGGCAGTGAGAACCAGCATTACTTTTCCCCGCTGGCACCTTTGCTGTGGCAGCAAAAGCTGGACGTTTGTCTTTTTTGCTCCGGAGGCTGCTGAAAGCGAAAACAGGTGCTTTTGAGGCTGGAGTCCGCAGGAAAGCAGAGAGGGCCAAATTGTCTGGGGCATTTGAAAGGGTTCCAGGAGGCAGTGAGAACCAGCATTACTTTTCCCCGCTGGCACCTTTGCTGTGGCAGCAAAAGCTGGACGTTTGTCTTTTTTGGTCCGGAGGTTGCCGAAAGCGAAAACAGGTGCTTTTGAGGATGGAGTCCGCAGGAAAGCAGAGAGGGCCAAATTGTCTGTGGCATTTGAAAGGGTTCCAGGAGGCAGTGAGAACCAGCATTACTTTTCCCCGCTGGCACCTTTGCTGTGGCAGCAAAAGCTGGACGTTTGTCTTTTTTGCTCTGGAGGTTGCCGAAAGCGAAAACAGGTGCTTTTGAGGATGGAGTCCGCAGGAAAGCAGAGAGGGCCAAAATGTCTGTGGCATTTGAAGAGGTTCCAGGAGGCAGTGAGAACCAGCATTACTTTTCCCCGCTGGCACCTTTGCTGTGGCAGCAAAAGCTGGACGTTTGTCTTTTTTGCTCCGGAGGCTGCCGAAAGCGAAAACAGGTGCTTTTGAGGATGGAGTCCGCAGGAAAGCAGAGAGAGCCAAATTGTCTGGGGCATTTGAAAGAGTTCCAGGAGGCAGTGAGAACCAGCATCACTTTTCCCCGCTGGCACCTTTGCTGTGGCAGCAAAAGCTGGACGTTTGTCTTTTTTGCTCCGGAGGCTGCCGAAAGCAAAAACAGGTGCTTTTGAGGATGGAGTCCGCAGGAAAGCAGAGAGGGCCAAATTGTCTGTGGCATTTGAAAGGGTTCCAGGAGGCAGTGAGAACCAGCATTACTTTTCCCCGCTGGCACCTTTGTTGTGGCAGCAAAAGCTGGACGTTTGTCTTTTTTGCTCCGGACGCTGCCGAAAGCGAAAACAGGTGCTTTTGAGGATGGAGTCCGCAGGAAAGCAGAGAGGGCCAAATTGTCTGTGGCATTTGAAAGGGTTCCAGGAGGCAGTGAGAACCAGCATTACTTTTCCCCGCTGGCACCTTTGCTGTGGCAGCAAAAGCTGGACGTTTGTCTTTTTTGCTCCGGAGGCTGCCGAAAGCGAAAACAGGTGCTTTTGAGGATGGAGTCCGCAGGAAAGCAGAGAGGGCCAAATTGTCTGGGGCATTTGAAAGGGTTCCAGGAGGCAGTGAGAACCAGCATTACTTTTCCCCGCTGGCACCTTTGCTGTGGCAGCAAAAGCTGGACGTTTGTCTTTTTTGCTCCGGAGGCTGCCGAAAGCGAAAACAGGTGCTTTTGAGGATGGAGTCCGCAGGAAAGCAGAGAGGGCCAAAATGTCTGTGGCATTTGAAGAGGTTCCAGGAGGCAGTGAGAACCAGCATTACTTTTCCCCGCTGGCACCTTTGCTGTGGCAGCAAAAGCTGGACGTTTGTCTTTTTTGCTCCGGAGGCTGCCGAAAGCGAAAACAGGTGCTTTTGAGGATGGAGTCCGCAGGAAAGCAGAGAGAGCCAAATTGTCTGGGGCATTTGAAAGAGTTCCAGGAGGCAGTGAGAACCAGCATCACTTTTCCCCGCTGGCACCTTTGCTGTGGCAGCAAAAGCTGGACGTTTGTCTTTTTACCACCGGAGGGCGCCGAAAGTGAAAAAAGTCGCTTTTGAGGATAGAGTCCGCAGGAAAGCAGAGAGGGCTTAATTGTCTGGGGCATTTGAAAGGGTTCCAGGAGGCAGTGAGAACCAGCATTACTTTTCCCCGCTGGCACCTTTGCTGTGGCAGCAAAAGCTGGACGTTTGTCTTTTTTGCTCCGGAGGCTGCCGAAAGCGAAAACAGGTGCTTTTGAGGATGGAGTCCGCAGGAAAGCAGAGAGGGCCAAATTGTCTGTGGCATTTGAAGAGGTTCCAGGAGGCAGTGAGAACCAGCATTACTTTTCCCCGCTGGCACCTTTGCTGTGGCAGCAAAAGCTGGACGTTTGTCTTTTTTGCTCCGGACGCTGCCGAAAGCGAAAACAGGTGCTTTTGAGGATGGAGTCCGCAGGAAAGCAGAGAGGGCCAAATTGTCTGTGGCATTTGAAAGGGTTCCAGGAGGCAGTGAGAACCAGCATTACTTTTCCCCGCTGGCACCTTTGCTGTGGCAGCAAAAGCTGGACGTTTGTCCTTTTTGCTCCGGAGGCTGCCGAAAGCGAAAACAGGTGCTTTTGAGGATGGAGTCCGCAGGAAAGCAGAGAGGGCCAAATTGTCTGTGGCATTTGAAAGGGTTCCAGGAGGCAGTGAGAACCAGCATTACTTTTCCCCGCTGGCACCTTTGCTGTGGCAGCAAAAGCTGGACGTTTGTCTTTTTTGCTCCGGAGGCTGCTGAAAGCGAAAACAGGTGCTTTTGAGGATGGAGTCCGCAGGAAAGCAGAGAGGGCCAAATTGTCTGGGGCATTTGAAAGGGTTCCAGGAGGCAGTGAGAACCAGCATTACTTTTCCCCGCTGGCACCTTTGCTGTGGCAGCAAAAGCTGGACGTTTGTCTTTTTTGGTCCGGAGGTTGCCGAAAGCGAAAACAGGTGCTTTTGAGGATGGAGTCCGCAGGAAAGCAGAGAGGGCCAAATTGTCTGTGGCATTTGAAAGGGTTCCAGGAGGCAGTGAGAACCAGCATTACTTTTCCCCGCTGGCACCTTTGCTGTGGCAGCAAAAGCTGGACGTTTGTCTTTTTTGCTCTGGAGGTTGCCGAAAGCGAAAACAGGTGCTTTTGAGGATGGAGTCCGCAGGAAAGCAGAGAGGGCCAAAATGTCTGTGGCATTTGAAGAGGTTCCAGGAGGCAGTGAGAACCAGCATTACTTTTCCCCGCTGGCACCTTTGCTGTGGCAGCAAAAGCTGGACGTTTGTCTTTTTTGCTCCGGAGGCTGCCGAAAGCGAAAACAGGTGCTTTTGAGGATGGAGTCCGCAGGAAAGCAGAGAGAGCCAAATTGTCTGGGGCATTTGAAAGAGTTCCAGGAGGCAGTGAGAACCAGCATCACTTTTCCCCGCTGGCACCTTTGCTGTGGCAGCAAAAGCTGGATATTTGTCTTTTTTGCTCCGGAGGCTGCCGAAAGCAAAAACAGGTGCTTTTGAGGATGGAGTCCGCAGGAAAGCAGAGAGGGCCAAATTGTCTGTGGCATTTGAAAGGGTTCCAGGAGGCAGTGAGAACCAGCATTACTTTTCCCCGCTGGCACCTTTGCTGTGGCAGCAAAAGCTGGACGTTTGTCTTTTTTGCTCCGGAGGCTGCCGAAAGCGAAAACAGGTGCTTTTGAGGATGGAGTCCGCAGGAAAGCAGAGAGGGCCAAATTGTCTGTGGCATTTGAAAGGGTTCCAGGAGGCAGTGAGAACCAGCATTACTTTTCCCCGCTGGCACCTTTGCTGTGGCAGCAAAAGCTGGACGTTTGTCTTTTTTGCTCCGGAGGCTGCCGAAAGCGAAAACAGGTGCTTTTGAGGATGGAGTCCGCAGGAAAGCAGAGAGGGCCAAATTGTCTGGGGCATTTGAAGAGGTTCCAGGAGGCAGTGAGAACCAGCATTACTTTTCCCCGCTGGCACCTTTGCTGTGGCAGCAAAAGCTGGACGTTTGTCTTTTTTGCTCCGGAGGCTGCCGAAAGCGAAAACAGGTGCTTTTGAGGATGGAGTCCGCAGGAAAGCAGAGAGGGCCAAATTGTCTGGGGCATTTGAAAGGGTTCCAGGAGGCAGTGAGAACCAGCATTACTTTTCCCCGCTGGCACCTTTGTTGTGGCAGCAAAAGCTGGACTTTTGTCTTTTTTGCTCCGGAGGCTGCCGAAAGCGAAAACAGGTGCTTTTGAGGATGGAGTCCGCAGGAAAGCAGAGAGGGCCAAATTGTCTGTGGCATTTGAAAGGGTTCCAGGAGGCAGTGAGAACCAGCATTACTTTTCCCCGCTGGCACCTTTGCTGTGGCAGCAAAAGCTGGACGTTTGTCTTTTTTGCTCCGGAGGCTGCCGAAAGCGAAAACAGGTGCTTTTGAGGATGGAGTCCGCAGGAAAGCAGAGAGGGCCAAATTGTCTGTGGCATTTGAAAGGGTTCCAGGAGGCAGTGAGAACCAGCATTACTTTTCCCCGCTGGCACCTTTGCTGTGGCAGCAAAAGCTGGACGTTTGTCTTTTTTGCTCCGGAGGCTGCCGAAAGCGAAAACAGGTGCTTTTGAGGATGGAGTCCGCAGGAAAGCAGAGAGGGCCAAAATGTCTGTGGCATTTGAAGAGGTTCCAGGAGGCAGTGAGAACCAGCATTACTTTTCCCCGCTGGCACCTTTGCTGTGGCAGCAAAAGCTGGACGTTTGTCTTTTTTGCTCCGGAGGCTGCCGAAAGCGAAAACAGGTGCTTTTGAGGATGGAGTCCGCAGGAAAGCAGAGAGAGCCAAATTGTCTGGGGCATTTGAAAGAGTTCCAGGAGGCAGTGAGAACCAGCATCACTTTTCCCCGCTGGCACCTTTGCTGTGGCAGCAAAAGCTGGACGTTTGTCTTTTAACCACCGGAGGGCGCCGAAAGTGAAAAAAGTCGCTTTTGAGGATAGAGTCCGCAGGAAAGCAGAGAGGGCTTAATTGTCTGGGGCATTTGAAAGGGTTCCAGGAGGCAGTGAGAACCAGCATTACTTTTCCCCGCTGGCACCTTTGCTGTGGCAGCAAAAGCTGGACGTTTGTCTTTTTTGCTCCGGAGGCTGCCGAAAGCGAAAACAGGTGCTTTTGAGGATGGAGTCCGCAGGAAAGCAGAGAGGGCCAAATTGTCTGTGGCATTTGAAGAGGTTCCAGGAGGCAGTGAGAACCAGCATTACTTTTCCCCGCTGGCACCTTTGCTGTGGCAGCAAAAGCTGGACGTTTGTCTTTTTTGCTCCGGACGCTGCCGAAAGCGAAAACAGGTGCTTTTGAGGATGGAGTCCGCAGGAAAGCAGAGAGGGCCAAATTGTCTGTGGCATTTGAAAGGGTTCCAGGAGGCAGTGAGAACCAGCATTACTTTTCCCCGCTGGCACCTTTGCTGTGGCAGCAAAAGCTGGACGTTTGTCTTTTTTGCTCCGGAGGCTGCCGAAAGCGAAAACAGGTGCTTTTGAGGATGGAGTCCACAGGAAAGCAGAGAGGGCCAAATTGTCTGGGGCATTTGAAAGGGTTCCAGGAGGCAGTGAGAACCAGCATTACTTTTCCCCGCTGGCACCTTTGCTGTGGCAGCAAAAGCTGGACGTTTGTCTTTTTTGCTCCGGAGGCTGCTGAAAGCGAAAACAGGTGCTTTTGAGGATGGAGTCCGCAGGAAAGCAGAGAGGGCCAAATTGTCTGGGGCATTTGAAAGGGTTCCAGGAGGCAGTGAGAACCAGCATTACTTTTCCCCGCTGGCACCTTTGCTGTGGCAGCAAAAGCTGGACGTTTGTCTTTTTTGGTCCGGAGGTTGCCGAAAGCGAAAACAGGTGCTTTTGAGGATGGAGTCCGCAGGAAAGCAGAGACTGCCAAATTGTCTGTGGCATTTGAAAGGGTTCCAGGAGGCAGTGAGAACCAGCATTACTTTTCCCCGCTGGCACCTTTGCTGTGGCAGCAAAAGCTGGACGTTTGTCTTTTTTGCTCCGGAGGCTGCCGAAAGCGAAAACAGGTGCTTTTGAGGATGGAGTCCGCAGGAAAGCAGAGAGGGCCAAAATGTCTGTGGCATTTGAAGAGGTTCCAGGAGGCAGTGAGAACCAGCATTACTTTTCCCCGCTGGCACCTTTGCTGTGGCAGCAAAAGCTGGACGTTTGTCTTTTTTGCTCCGGAGGCTGCCGAAAGCGAAAACAGGTGCTTTTGAGGATGGAGTCCGCAGGAAAGCAGAGAGAGCCAAATTGTCTGGGGCATTTGAAAGAGTTCCAGGAGGCAGTGAGAACCAGCATCACTTTTCCCCGCTGGCACCTTTGCTGTGGCAGCAAAAGCTGGACGTTTGTCTTTTTACCACCGGAGGGCGCCGAAATTGAAAAAAGTCGCTTTTGAGGATAGAGTCCGCAGGAAAGCAGAGAGGGCTTAATTGTCTGGGGCATTTGAAAGGGTTCCAGGAGGCAGTGAGAACCAGCATTACTTTTCCCCGCTGGCACCTTTGCTGTGGCAGCAAAAGCTGGACGTTTGTCTTTTTTGCTCCGGACGCTGCCGAAAGCGAAAACAGGTGCTTTTGAGGATGGAGTCCGCAGGAAAGCAGAGAGGGCCAAATTGTCTGTGGCATTTGAAAGGGTTCCAGGAGGCAGTGAGAACCAGCATTACTTTTCCCCGCTGGCACCTTTGCTGTGGCAGCAAAAGCTGGACGTTTGTCTTTTTTGCTCCGGAGGCTGCCGAAAGCGAAAACAGGTGCTTTTGAGGATGGAGTCCACAGGAAAGCAGAGAGGGCCAAATTGTCTGTGGCATTTGAAAGGGTTCCAGGAGGCAGTGAGAACCAGCATTACTTTTCCCCGCTGGCACCTTTGCTGTGGCAGCAAAAGCTGGACGTTTGTCTTTTTTGCTCCGGAGGTTGCCAAAAGCGAAAACAGGTGCTCTTGAGGATGGAGTCCGCAGGAAAGCAGAGAGGGCCAAATTGTCTGGGGCATTTGAAAGGGTTCCAGGAGGCAGTGAGAACCAGCATTACTTTTCCCCGCTGGCACCTTTGCTGTGGCAGCAAAAGCTGGACGTTTGTCTTTTTTGGTCCGGAGGTTGCCGAAAGCGAAAACAGGTGCTTTTGAGGATGGAGTCCGCAGGAAAGCAGAGAGGGCCAAATTGTCTGTGGCATTTGAAAGGGTTCCAGGAGGCAGTGAGAACCAGCATTACTTTTCCCCGCTGGCACCTTTGCTGTGGCAGCAAAAGCTGGATGTTTGTCTTTTTTGCTCTGGAGGTTGCCGAAAGCGAAAACAGGTGCTTTTGAGGATGGAGTCCGCAGGAAAGCAGAGAGGGCCAAAATGTCTGTGGCATTTGAAGAGGTTCCAGGAGGCAGTGAGAACCAGCATTACTTTTCCCCGCTGGCACCTTTGCTGTGGCAGCAAAAGCTGGACGTTTGTCTTTTTTGCTCCGGAGGCTGCCGAAAGCGAAAACAGGTGCTTTTGAGGATGGAGTCCGCAGGAAAGCAGAGAGAGCCAAATTGTCTGGGGCATTTGAAAGAGTTCCAGGAGGCAGTGAGAACCAGCATCACTTTTCCCCGCTGGCACCTTTGCTGTGGCAGCAAAAGCTGGACGTTTGTCTTTTTACCACCGGAGGGCGCCGAAAGTGAAAAAAGTCGCTTTTGAGGATAGAGTCCGCAGGAAAGCAGAGAGGGCTTAATTGTCTGGGGCATTTGAAAGGGTTCCAGGAGGCAGTGAGAACCAGCATTACTTTTCCCCGCTGGCACCTTTGCTGTGGCAGCAAAAGCTGGACGTTTGTCTTTTTTGCTCCGGAGGCTGCCGAAAGCGAAAACAGGTGCTTTTGAGGATGGAGTCCGCAGGAAAGCAGAGAGAGCCAAATTGTCTGGGGCATTTGAAAGAGTTCCAGGAGGCAGTGAGAACCAGCATCACTTTTCCCCGCTGGCACCTTTGCTGTGGCAGCAAAAGCTGGACGTTTGTCTTTTTACCACCGGAGGGCGCCGAAAGTGAAAAAAGTCGCTTTTGAGGATAGAGTCCGCAGGAAAGCAGAGAGGGCTTAATTGTCTGGGGCATTTGAAAGGGTTCCAGGAGGCAGTGAGAACCAGCATTACTTTTCCCCGCTGGCACCTTTGCTGTGGCAGCAAAAGCTGGACGTTTGTCTTTTTTGCTCCGGAGGCTGCCGAAAGCGAAAACAGGTGCTTTTGAGGATGGAGTCCGCAGGAAAGCAGAGAGGGCCAAATTGTCTGTGGCATTTGAAGAGGTTCCAGGAGGCAGTGAGAACCAGCATTACTTTTCCCCGCTGGCACCTTTGCTGTGGCAGCAAAAGCTGGACGTTTGTCTTTTTTGCTCCGGACGCTGCCGAAAGCGAAAACAGGTGCTTTTGAGGATGGAGTCCGCAGGAAAGCAGAGAGGGCCAAATTGTCTGTGGCATTTGAAAGGGTTCCAGGAGGCAGTGAGAACCAGCATTACTTTTCCCCGCTGGCACCTTTGCTGTGGCAGCAAAAGCTGGACGTTTGTCTTTTTTGCTCCGGAGGCTGCCGAAAGCGAAAACAGGTGCTTTTGAGGATGGAGTCCACAGGAAAGCAGAGAGGGCCAAATTGTCTGTGGCATTTGAAAGGGTTCCAGGAGGCAGTGAGAACCAGCATTACTTTTCCCCGCTGGCACCTTTGCTGTGGCAGCAAAAGCTGGACGTTTGTCTTTTTTGCTCCGGAGGATGCCGAAAGCGAAAACAGGTGCTTTTGAGGATGGAGTCCGCAGGAAAGCAGAGAGGGCCAAATTGTCTGGGGCATTTGAAAGGGTTCCAGGAGGCAGTGAGAACCAGCATTACTTTTCCCCGCTGGCACCTTTGCTGTGGCAGCAAAAGCTGGACGTTTGTCTTTTTTGGTCCGGAGGTTGCCGAAAGCGAAAACAGGTGCTTTTGAGGATGGAGTCCGCAGGAAAGCAGAGAGGGCCAAATTGTCTGTGGCATTTGAAAGGGTTCCAGGAGGCAGTGAGAACCAGCATTACTTTTCCCCGCTGGCACCTTTGCTGTGGCAGCAAAAGCTGGACGTTTGTCTTTTTTGCTCTGGAGGTTGCCGAAAGCGAAAACAGGTGCTTTTGAGGATGGAGTCCGCAGGAAAGCAGAGAGGGCCAAAATGTCTGTGGCATTTGAAGAGGTTCCAGGAGGCAGTGAGAACCAGCATTACTTTTCCCCGCTGGCACCTTTGCTGTGGCAGCAAAAGCTGGACGTTTGTCTTTTTTGCTCCGGAGGCTGCCGAAAGCGAAAACAGGTGCTTTTGAGGATGGAGTCCGCAGGAAAGCAGAGAGAGCCAAATTGTCTGGGGCATTTGAAAGAGTTCCAGGAGGCAGTGAGAACCAGCATCACTTTTCCCCGCTGGCACCTTTGCTGTGGCAGCAAAAGCTGGACGTTTGTCTTTTTACCACCGGAGGGCGCCGAAAGTGAAAAAAGTCGCTTTTGAGGATAGAGTCCGCAGGAAAGCAGAGAGGGCTTAATTGTCTGGGGCATTTGAAAGGGTTCCAGGAGGCAGTGAGAACCAGCATTACTTTTCCCCGCTGGCACCTTTGCTGTGGCAGCAAAAGCTGGACGTTTGTCTTTTTTGCTCCGGAGGCTGCCGAAAGCGAAAACAGGTGCTTTTGAGGATGGAGTCCGCAGGAAAGCAGAGAGGGCCAAATTGTCTGTGGCATTTGAAGAGGTTCCAGGAGGCAGTGAGAACCAGCATTACTTTTCCCCGCTGGCACCTTTGCTGTGGCAGCAAAAGCTGGACGTTTGTCTTTTTTGCTCCGGAGGCTGCCGAAAGCGAAAACAGGTGCTTTTGAGGATGGAGTCCGCAGGAAAGCAGAGAGGGCCAAATTGTCTGGGGCATTTGAAAGGGTTCCAGGAGGCAGTGAGAACCAGCATTACTTTTCCCCGCTGGCACCTTTGCTGTGGCAGCAAAAGCTGGACGTTTGTCTTTTTTGCTCCGGAGGCTGCCGAAAGCGAAAACAGGTGCTTTTGAGGATGGAGTCCACAGGAAAGCAGAGAGGGCCAAATTGTCTGTGGCATTTGAAAGGGTTCCAGGAGGCAGTGAGAACCAGCATTACTTTTCCCCGCTGGCACCTTTGCTGTGGCAGCAAAAGCTGGACGTTTGTCTTTTTTGCTCCAGAGGTTGCCGAAAGCGAAAACAGGTGCTTTTGAGCATGGAGTCCGCAGGAAAGCAGAGAGGGCCAAATTGTCTGTGGCATTTGAAAGGGTTCCAGGAGGCAGTGAGAACGAGCATTACTTTTCCCCGCTGGCACCTTTGCTGTGGCAGCAAAAGCTGGACGTTTGTCTTTTTTGCTCCGGAGGATGCCGAAAGCGAAAACAGGTGCTTTTGAGGATGGAGTCCGCAGGAAAGCAGAGAGGGCCAAATTGTCTGTGGCATTTGAAAGGGTTCAAGGAGGCAGTGAGAACCAGCATTACTTTTCCCCGCTGGCACCTTTGCTGTGGCAGCAAAAGCTGGACGTTTGTCTTTTTTGCTCCGGAGGTTGCCAAAAGCGAAAACAGGTGCTTTTGAGGATGGAGTCCGCAGGAAAGCAGAGAGGGCCAAATTGTCTGGGGCATTTGAAGAGGTTCCAGGAGGCAGTGAGAACCAGCATTACTTTTCCCCGCTGGCACCTTTGCTGTGGCAGCAAAAGCTGGACGTTTGTCTTTTTTGCTCCGGAGGCTGCCGAAAGCGAAAACAGGTGCTTTTGAGGATGGAGTCCACAGGAAAGCAGAGAGGGCCAAATTGTCTGCGGCATTTGAAAGGGTTCCAGGAGGCAGTGAGAACCAGCATTACTTTTCCCCGCTGGCACCTTTGCTGTGGCAGCAAAAGCTGGACGTTTGTCTTTTTTGCTCCGGACGCTGCCGAAAGCGAAAACAGGTGCTTTTGAGGATGGAGTCCGCAGGAAAGCAGAGAGGGCCAAATTGTCTGTGGCATTTGAAGGAGTTCCAGGAGGCAGTGAGAACCAGCATTACTTTTCCCTGCTGGCACCTTTACTGTGGCAGCAAAAGCTGGACGTTTGTCTTTTTTGCTCCGGAGGCTGCCGAAAGCGAAAACAGGTGCTTTTGAGGATGGAGTCCGCAGGAAAGCAGAGAGGGCCAAATTGTCTGTGGCATTTGAAAGGGTTCCAGGAGGCAGTGAGAACCAGCATTACTTTTCCCCGCTGGCACCTTTGCTGTGGCAGCAAAAGCTGGACGTTTGTCTTTTTTGCTCCGGAGGTTGCCGAAAGCGAAAACAGGTGCTTTTGAGCATGGAGTCCGCAGGAAAGCAGAGAGGGCCAAATTGTCTGTGGCATTTGAAAGGGTTCCAGGAGGCAGTGAGAACGAGCATTACTTTTCCCCGCTGGCACCTTTGCTGTGGCAGCAAAAGCTGGACGTTTGTCTTTTTTGCTCCGGAGGCTGCCGAAAGCGAAAACAGGTGCTTTTGAGGATGGAGTCCGCAGGAAAGCAGAGAGGGCCAAATTGTCTGGGGCATTTGAAGAGGTTCCAGGAGGCAGTGAGAACCAGCATTACTTTTCCCCGCTGGCACCTTTGCTGTGGCAGCAAAAGCTGGACGTTTGTCTTTTTTGCTCCGGAGGTTGCCGAAAGCGAAAACAGGTGCTTTTGAGGATGGAGTCCACAGGAAAGCAGAGAGGGCCAAATTGTCTGCGGCATTTGAAAGGGTTCCAGGAGGCAGTGAGAACCAGCATTACTTTTCCCCGCTGGCACCTTTGCTGTGGCAGCAAAAGCTGGACGTTTGTCTTTTTTGCTCCGGAGGCTGCCGAAAGCGAAAACAGGTGCTTTTGAGGATGGAGTCCGCAGGAAAGCAGAGAGGGCCAAATTGTCTGTGGCATTTGAAAGGGTTCCAGGAGGCAGTGAGAACGAGCATTACTTTTCCCCGCTGGCACCTTTGCTGTGGCAGCAAAAGCTGGACGTTTGTCTTTTTTACTCCGGAGGTTGCCGAAAGCGAAAACAGGTGCTTTTGAGGATGGAGTCCGCAGGAAAGCAGAGAGGGCCAAAATGTCTGTGGCATTTGAAGAGGTTCCAGGAGGCAGTGAGAACCAGCATTACTTTTCCCCGCTGGCACCTTTGCTGTGGCAGCAAAAGCTGGACGTTTGTCTTTTTTGCTCCGGAGGCTGCCGAAAGCGAAAACAGGTGCTTTTGAGGATGGAGTCCGCAGGAAAGCAGAGAGAGCCAAATTGTCTGGGGCATTTGAAAGAGTTCCAGGAGGCAGTGAGAACCAGCATTACTTTTCCCCGCTGGCACCTTTGCTGTGGCAGCAAAAGCTGGACGTTTGTCTTTTTACCACCGGAGGGCGCCGAAAGTGAAAAAAGTCGCTTTTGAGGATAGAGTCCGCAGGAAAGCAGAGAGGGCTTAATTGTCTGGGGCATTTGAAAGGGTTCCAGGAGGCAGTGAGAACCAGCATTACTTTTCCCTGCTGGCACCTTTACTGTGGCAGCAAAAGCTGGACGTTTGTCTTTTTTGCTCCGGAGGCTGCCGAAAGCGAAAACAGGTGCTTTTGAGGATGGAGTCCGCAGGAAAGCAGAGAGGGCCAAATTGTCTGTGGCATTTGAAAGGGTTCCAGGAGGCAGTGAGAACCAGCATTACTTTTCCCCGCTGGCACCTTTGCTGTGGCAGCAAAAGCTGGACGTTTGTCTTTTTTGCTCCAGAGGTTGCCGAAAGCGAAAACAGGTGCTTTTGAGCATGGAGTCCGCAGGAAAGCAGAGAGGGCCAAATTGTCTGTGGCATTTGAAAGGGTTCCAGGAGGCAGTGAGAACGAGCATTACTTTTCCCCGCTGGCACCTTTGCTGTGGCAGCAAAAGCTGGACGTTTGTCTTTTTTGCTCCGGAGGCTGCCGAAAGCGAAAACAGGTGCTTTTGAGGATGGAGTCCGCAGGAAAGCAGAGAGGGCCAAATTGTCTGTGGCATTTGAAAGGGTTCCAGGAGGCAGTGAGAACCAGCATTACTTTTCCCCGCTGGCACCTTTGCTGTGGCAGCAAAAGCTGGACGTTTGTCTTTTTTGCTCCGGAGGCTGCCGAAAGCGAAAACAGGTGCTTTTGAGGATGGAGTCCGCAGGAAAGCAGAGAGGGCCAAATTGTCTGGGGCATTTGAAGAGGTTCCAGGAGGCAGTGAGAACCAGCATTACTTTTCCCCGCTGGCACCTTTGCTGTGGCAGCAAAAGCTGGACGTTTGTCTTTTTTGCTCCGGAGGCTGCCGAAAGCGAAAACAGGTGCTTTTGAGGATGGAGTCCACAGGAAAGCAGAGAGGGCCAAATTGTCTGCGGCATTTGAAAGGGTTCCAGGAGGCAGTGAGAACCAGCATTACTTTTCCCCGCTGGCACCTTTGCTGTGGCAGCAAAAGTTGGACGTTTGTCTTTTTTGCTCCGGAGGCTGCCGAAAGCGAAAACAGGTGCTTTTGAGGATGGAGTCCGCAGGAAAGCAGAGAGGGCCAAATTGTCTGGGGCATTTGAAGGAGTTCCAGGAGGCAGTGAGAACCAGCATTACTTTTCCCTGCTGGCACCTTTACTGTGGCAGCAAAAGCTGGACGTTTGTCTTTTTTGCTCCGGAGGCTGCCGAAAGCGAAAACAGGTGCTTTTGAGGATGGAGTCCGCAGGAAAGCAGAGAGGGCCAAATTGTCTGTGGCATTTGAAAGGGTTCCAGGAGGCAGTGAGAACCAGCATTTACTTTTCCTGCTGGCAACCTTTACTGTGGCAGCAAAAGCTGGACGTTTGTCTTTTTTGCTCCCGGAGGCTGCCGAAAGCGAAAACAGGTGCTTTTGAGGATGGAGTCCGCAGGAAAGCAGAGAGGGCCAATTGTCTGTGGCATTTGAAGGAGTTCCAGGAGGCAGTGAGAACCAGCATTACTTTTCCCTGCTGGCACCTTTACTGTGGCAGCAAAAGCTGGACGTTTGTCTTTTTTGCTCCGGAGGCTGCCGAAAGCGAAAACAGGTGCTTTTGAGGATGGAGTCCGCAGGAAAGCAGAGAGGGCCAAATTGTCTGTGGCATTTGAAAGGGTTCCAGGAGGCAGTGAGAACCAGCATTACTTTCCCCGCTGGCACCTTTGCTGTGGCAGCAAAAGCTGGACGTTTGTCTTTTTTGCTCTCAGGAGGTTGCCGAAAGCGAAAACAGGTGCTTTTGAGCATGGAGTCCGCAGGAAAGCAGAGAGGGCCAAAATTGTCTGTGGCATTTGAAAGGGTTCCAGGAGGCAGTGAGAACGAGCATTACTTTTCCCCGTGGCACCTTTGCTGTGGCAGCAAAAGCTGGACGTTTGTCTTTTTGCTCCGGAGGCTGCCGAAAGCGAAAACAGGTGCTTTTGAGGATGGAGTCCGCAGGAAAGCAGAGAGGGCCAAATTGTCTGGGGCATTTGAAGAGGTTCCAGGAGGCAGTGAGAACCAGCATTACTTTTCCCCGCTGGCACCTTTGCTGTGGCAGCAAAAGCTGGACGTTTGTCTTTTTTGCTCCGGAGGTTGCCGAAAGCGAAAACAGGTGCTTTTGAGGATGGAGTCCACAGGAAAGCAGAGAGGGCCAAATTGTCTGGGCATTTGAAAGGGTTCCAGGAGGCAGTGAGAACCAGCATTACTTTTCCCCGCTGGCACCTTTGTTGTGGCAGCAAAAGCTGGACTTTTGTCTTTTTTGCTCCGGAGGCTGACGAAAGCGAAAACAGGTGCTTTTGAGGATGGAGTCCGCAGGAAAGCAGAGAGGGCCAAATTGTCTGGGGCATTTGAAAGGGTTCAGGAGGCAGTGAACCAGCATTACTTTTCCCCGCTGGCACCTTTGCTGTGGCAGGAAAAGCTGGACGTTTGTCTTTTTGCTCCGGAGGCTGCCGAAAGCGAAAACAGGTGCTTTGAGGAGGAGTCCGCAGGAAAGCAGAGAGGGCCAAATTGTCTGTGGCATTTGAAAGGGTCCAGGAGGCAGTGAGAACCAGCATTACTTTTCCCCGCTGGCACCTTTGCTGTGGCAGCAAAAGCTGGACGTTTGTCTTTTTTGCTCCGGAGGCTGCCGAAAGCGAAAACAGGTGCTTTTGAGGATGGAGTCCGCAGGAAAGCAGAGAGGGCCAAAATGTCTGTGGCATTTGAAGAGGTTCCAGGAGGCAGTGAGAACCAGCATTACTTTTCCCCGCTGGCACCTTTGCTGTGGCAGCAAAACTGGACGTTTGTCTTTTTTGCTCCGGAGGCTGCCGAAAGCGAAAACAGGTGCTTTTGAGGTGGAGTCCGCAGAAAAGCAGAGAGAGCCAAATTGTCTGGGGCATTTGAAAGAGTTCCAGGAGGCAGTGAGAACCAGCATCACTTTTCCCCGCTGGCACCTTTGCTGTGGCAGCAAAAGCTGGACGTTTGTCTTTTAACCACCGGAGGGCGCCGAAAGTGAAAAAGTCGCTTTTTGAGGATAGAGTCCGCAGGAAAGCAGAGAGGGCTTAATTGTCTGGGGCATTTGAAAGGGTTCCAGGAGCAGTGAGAACCCAGCATTACTT